>NW_004949116.1:1871422-1875297 GCF_000317375.1 Microtus ochrogaster
CACACACACACACACACACACACACACACACACACACACACGTCCTTCCCTGGGTTAGCTGGCATATCTATAAACTGGTAAAATATAATCCTTGTCAGGAAGAAATAGGTGGTGTTTTCTGCAAACCTAGAGAAATCCATTTTCAGGACATCATGGCACCTTTGAAGAACTGACTAGAGTAGTTTAACTAGAGGGCCTGTGAGATGGGAGTGAAGAAGGACGGTGTGGGGCCACAGTGGGGGGCCACGGTGGGGGGCCACGGTGTGGGGCCACGGTGTGGGGCCACGGTGGGGGGCCACGGTGGGGGGCCACGGTGTGCTAGTGAGAGGTGGAGCTGGGTGACTGGGCTGGGTGATTTTGAGAGTGGAGAGGCTAGACATTGACTCGTGTGTTTGTGTGTGTGTATTTGTGTGAGAGGGAGTGACACATACGTTCTCTTACTGTTCTGAAACTTACCAAGTAGCCCAGGCTTGACTGACAAGCTCAAGTTCTGGGCATCCACCTATTTCCATGTTACCAGTTCTGGGATTATAGGTGTGTGCCACCACACCCAATTTATTTTCCTTTCCTTTCATTTTCCTTTCTTAAATTAGGTTTTTGGTTAGCAAAAGAAATTGATTTCACTATGACAGCTTCATACATCTACATCATGCTCTGGAAGTCCCTGGATTGTTGATAGTCTTGGTTAGTGTTTCTATTACTGTAATGAAAACATGCAAAAAACAAGTTGCAGAGGAAAGGGTTTATTTGGCTTACACTTTTGTATCACTGTTCCTCATTGAAGGAAGTCAGGATGGGAATTGAAACAGGGCAGGAACTTAGAGGCAGGAGCTGTTTCTTACTGGCTTGCTCATTATGGCTTGTCCAGCCTGTTTTCTTATAGAACCACAATGGTCTGGGACCTCCCCCATCAGTTGCTAATTAAGAAAATATAGCTGGATCTTAAGAAGACATTTTTTCAATTGACTTTCCCTCCTTTCACAGATAACCATAGCTTGTGTTGAGTTGACATAAAATTTGCTAACATATTAATGATGATTCAGACATGCTCTTCCCTAATGTTGTGAATGTTTTGTTATCATTGGTTAATAAAGAAGCTGATTTGGCCAGTTGCCAGAAAGAATAAAGCCAGGCAAGAAATTCAAGCAAAGATATAGGGAGAAAGAAGGCGGAGTAAAGGAGACACCAGTAGTCAGCTGAGAAGCAAGATGTGAGGTAACAAGCCACAAACCTCGTAGTAAAATATAGAATAATAAAAATGGGTTAATTTAAGTTGTAAGAGCTAGTTAATAATAAGCCTGAGCCATCAGCCAAACTTGCTAATTAATAAAAAGCCTCTGAGTGTTTATTTAGGAATTGGCAGGTAGAAGAGAAACCTTCAGTTACATTTCTTAATTCAGTGACCACTAGCCAGGACAGAGATGGGCTACATGGGTTTGCTCAGCCTGTGCTGCTCCACCTGTCTCTAAGCTTCTATGTTGTCATCTCTTCTCCTGCTCTCTTTTCTTTGAGTGTTTATGTTTTAAAAATGGTTTCAGGATGGCTCAGTAGATCATAGTGCATTCTGTGCAAGCTTGATGGCCAGAACCCTCAACAAAAGGAGAAAGCTGGCGCTGCGGAGTTCTCCTCTGATGTTCACTGGTGTACATGACGCTTGTGTATCTGTGCTCATGTGCACACATACACCAATAATAGTAAAGCATTTCTCCACTACAATCATAGAGGGGTTAAAGGTGCAACTAATTTTAGGCATATGCATTTAATTTTTATCTCATGGAGAAATACAGGTTTTTTTTATAATACTAATTAATTATTCATTTTGAATAAATACCAGGTGGCAATTTTACTATTGTTATGAATTATAATGCTGTGTAGTTTCCTTTTATGTGATAGTCTAATAATATGCTTTAATATTAAGACAATAAAAAGACTTTGATCTTGTGTAATTGTTTGGGAATGTTTTATTCAAGTGTGCCTTCCAAAGAAATACTTCCCATGCCTTTAGTGGTGGACACAGAAGAAGTGGAAGACCAAGGAGGAAATGGGTTATGAGGACATAGCCTTAAGAATACCGACTTTGGGCCAAATTGTGGTGAAGCACACCTTTTATCCCAGCACTCGGGAGGCAGAGGCAGGTGGATCACTCTGAGTTTGAGGCCAGCCTGGTCTACAGAGTGAGTTTCAGGACAGCCAGGGCTACACAGAGAATCCCTGTCTTGAAAAACCAAACCAAACAAAATAAACAAACAAAAATAGTACTTTGATTCCAGACTCAGAGAACGGGAGTACATAGCAAATATTCCCTGACAATGAAGTAGAGAATCTAATTCTTCAAAGATGGTGAGTTGTGATTGGTAGTCAGTGATAGGAGCCTAAAAATAGTAGTTCAAACAAGGCAGGGGTTTCAGTTTTCTTTATAAATCAGCTTATGGCAGGTGTTGGTCTGGTGTTATGAGGGATTTCTCTTCCCTAGAGTATTTGCTGTTTGGCTTCCCTGATGAGGATGCTGACTATTCCAAGGTTGGTTACTGTAGCTTCAGCCATTCCCTTATTCTAAATGAAGAAGGAGGGGTAAAGGCAAAGAGGCTCTACTGTTTGGTATTGGCTTTTGTATCTCACTGGCCAGAGCTTAACTACTTAGTCATCCTTGTCCACGATGAAGTCTAGGTTATACTTTTTGTCTGGACCTGTTGCCATTTCCAGTATCAACCAATGACTAATCAGTCACGACCACACAGGGCTAATAAAGCACAGCTCATACTGCCTGCCAGGGTGAGGCAGTTTACGGGTCTGAAGACAGCAGCTCGAATAGAGCTCAGCTGCTCTTGTGCCTTCTGCTGTATTCTGTCCATCTTGAGTGTCCTGTATCAGGGACCCGGTGGCCAGGAGTGCCATGGCCATGCTCTGTCCGCTCCAGCTCTGCGATGAGTTTACTTCTGCTTAGTGCTTGGTCTGTGGCTAAGGGGGTTGCATTGCTATGTGAGGGGGTATGTAGGTGCTGGTTCAGAGTCTCACCGGGGTGTAGGCTTACTTCCTGTAATGGGAGAGATGAAGGGAGGAATCAGAATGTCTGGAAATAATGTCTATGCCTTTCTTAGTCGCATCCCATTGACATAGAGATGGTTAACATTTATTAGCTCTTCCTTTTCACCCATGTTTTTATACTTTATGTATAGTATTACACTTCATTTTCTTGTTTATGTCTTTATTTTTCTGTTTGTGTGTGCACTGTATGTATGCTCATGTGGAGGCCAGAAGACAACTTGAAGGAGTCAGTTTTCTTTCTTTCATGTGGTCCCTGGGGCTTGAACTCAAGTCATCAGGCTTGGTGGCAAGCACCTTTACACACTGAGCCATCTTGGTGGCCCTTGCTCCTTTTTATTTGCAGTTTCTACATTAGTTACCTTTCTATTGCTGTGATAAAACACTGTGACCAAAGGCAAATTAAGGAAGAAAGTTCAATTTTTGCTTACGGTTCCAGAGAGAGAAGAGTCTGTCATGACTGGGAGGCATGGCAGCAAACACCAGGCGTGGTGACAGGGGCAGGAAGCTGAGAGGTCACATCTTTACTACAGACCGGAAGCAGAGAGAGAGTAAACAGGAAGTGGGTGGGGCTGTGAGATCTCAAGGCCCACTCCCAATGACATACTTCCTTCAGCCAGCAAGGCTGCATCTCTGAAACTCTCCAGAAGCTTCACCTACGAGATCTGTGTTCAAGTTCAGGAGCCCATGGGAGACATTTCTCTTCAAACAACCAGTTTCCATAGCCATGGCCATCACAGTTGTATGGCTGTTAGCCAGCAGCTGGCTCTTGTCTGTTTTGACTTCTGCTTGTGATCGCTAAGAAACAGTATAATTTTTTTTTTTTTTTTTTT
>NW_004949116.1:1875397-1884860 GCF_000317375.1 Microtus ochrogaster
AGGGTTTCTCTGTGGCTTTGGAGCCTGTCCTGGAACTAGCTCTGTAGACCAGGCTGGTCTCGAACTCACAGAGATCCGCCTGCCTCTGCCTCCTGAGTGTTGGGATAAAAGGTGTGTGCCACCCTGCACAGCTCCATGTATCATATTATTCTTAGAGCTTTCTCTCTCTCTCTCTCTTTTGAGACAGAGTTTCCCTGTGTAGCTTTGGAGCCTGTCCTGGAACTGATTTTATAGACCAGGCTGACCTCAGACTCACAGATGTCCACCTGCCTTTGCCTCCCAAGGGCTGGGATTAAAGGCGTGCACTACCATTGCCCAGCCATTCTTTTTTTCTTAATTTAACATTTTTTAAATTAAAATATATTTTCCCCTCCTTTCTTTTCCTCCCTTCAACCCCTTCTGTGTTCTGTTTGGGCTATTCAATCACACCATGAATTCCAAGTTTGCATTTGCATTAATTAAATAAAATTAACCTTGGGTCAGGAGGTTGAGTTAGCAGCTAGTTGACAGAAAGTCATCCTGGAGCCTCAGAGGACATCTGCAAGATAGTCACAGGAAGTAGTGTAGGGTAGGCTTTGGAGTGGTGCAGCCTTCTCTGGGGTTTGTTGAGGTGGAAGTCCATGGGTCTTCTATGGACACCAGCAAGGAGAGAGGATTAACTAGTTGATGTTCAACCTCTCTGAGCTCTTAGGTTTTCACCCCAGCCTTTGAATCTTGAGTCTTATTCATAATTAGAGCGCTAGAGATTTAATCAGAGCTACAGGTGGTGGCAGTAATAGGGCCGTTGCCTGTGGGAGCAGAGTTCTTGCCAGGCTGAGGCCTGAGCAGCCAGCCAAACTGGTAACTGCAGAGTTGCCATTGCTGACTGAGATAGCAGTAGATTAAGGTGCAGCCACTGTTCAGAGGTTAGAACAACAGTGTTCTTTTGTTCCAGCTCCTCCAATGTACCTCATTACTCTCTCAAATTCTTTACTTCTTCTATTATTGCTATTATTATTATTACACGCGTAAATGGATAAATGTAACTTGCCAAGTGTTGCTTGTATGTGCACGATTTCAGGGCTGACCACTTGGTATTGTATAGCCAGTAAGGGGGCTCATCCCTGGGAAAATCTAATTCTTCCTCTCTCAGTAGTGGTTAGTAGCGTGTCCGGGGTAGAGCCTCATGAGAGTTCTCTTGCACATCAGCATGTGTGTTGATATTGTTTGGGTCTTGTTTAGGCAGCCATCTTTTTTCAGTATCATGGGTGAAGCTTCCGGGTCATTTCTAGGAATCTAAAGCAGATTTTCTGGTCCCCTGGCTCTTACAATCTTCCTTTCCCTTCTTCTTTGATGCTCCCTGAGCCTTAAAGGGTGCAGGAGTTTTGTGGTCGGTGTATTTGTTGTGGCTGGATTTTGACTAGCTGTGGTCTTCTGTGATGGTCTCGGTCTCCTGTGAAAACAAGCTTCTGATGGGGGACGAGAGCGACAGTCACACCTATGGGAGTAAGGATAAGGGTTTAGAATGCCGTTGGGAGTTAGCTGTTCTAGTAAAGTGGTGTTAGCAGGTTCTCCTCTAAGATCCATGACCTCAATAGCCCCAGGTAGTTGGCTAGGTTTTCAGTACTAGGCTGTTGGGAAGGCTGTAGGTCCAATTAGAGGGCTGTTGGTTACCAAGAAGTCTGAGTGCCACTCTTTAGGACTTGTCTTGCAGGGCTGGTCATTGCTGTGGTTCATAGGCGGCACAGTTGGGTAGGGCTATTAATTGCTAACCTCCTTTGGCAGTTTGCATAGCACCTTCTGATACTATGAAGCTAGTCCTCAGGGAGGAGGCTTCATCTGAGCATTCTTTGTTTAGAGATAATTGGCTTGAATTTTGGGATCTCGAGCAGGAGCAGTGTTGCGATTGTGTACAGTGTAACACCTCACCCTGAGCAGTACACAAAGGCCTTCGCAGCGTAGATTGATTTTCTGAGTTTATACACAGTTAAAGATACTTTGGTTTTGCAAAATTCTGGATTGACATTTTGGCCAGATACCAAATTATTGGGTTATCCTTCCTACCATGGAGATGCTTAAGTATGGCCCTGTGTGCCACAGGGTTTAAGTAGCCATTTTGAAGCCAGAGGCTTTATTCCCTGCTTGAAGTGTTAGTGGCATGCTCTGCTGTCTTGACAGAATGCCACAGACAAAGAGGCTTAAACAGGAGAGGTTTATTTTTTCACAGTCCTGGAGGCTGCACGTTCAAGATTAGGGAGGTACAGCCAGGATGGTTTCTGGCCAGGGCCCTCTTCCTGGCTTTTGATGGCCTCTTCTCTGTGCTAATGTGTATAAGGAGAAGGGAGGTGTAGTCTGACTTTTTGTTGGGACTGCCAACTCCCCAATAATGATACAGAGACCTTATTGTTAATTATAAAAGCTCAGCTGATAGCTTAGGCTTTTTTATAACTAGTTTTTAATAACCCATGTCTTTTAATTTATATCCTACCATGTGGCTTTTAACTGCACCCCATTTTGTGTGTCCGACTCATTCCAGATCCGGCTGACTACTCCTGGTAGCCTTCTACTTCCCAGTGTTCTCTCTGCCCTGAAATCCTGCCTAGCTATTGGTTGTTTAGTTTTTTATTAAACCAACCACTGTGACATATATTCGCACAGTATAAAGGAATAGTCCACATCAGGAAGGGAGAGAGGAAAAAGGAAGGGAGATAAAGAGGGAGGGAAGACTTGTGGGTTAGGATTTTAATGCATGAATTTTGGGGGAATCACAATTCAGTCCATAGTAAAAGGCAATGTGGACTTTTTGCCAAAAGGCCCAGAACATTTTCATTAATTTTGTAGTTTTTGTTAATACAAGATGTAGATTTTTATTATTTTGGAAAAGTACAGAACCTTGTTTTAATGTGGTTGTTGTCTGACGATTTTTTTATCCTATCTGATGACACTGTTTTAAAAAGGATTTGGCTTGTTGACAGTCTCTCAACATTTTCTTCTACTTTGTTTTCATATCATTCTAGGTGTACACTTGGTATCCCTTGCTCAAAATGCATGCAGCCAGAAGCTTTCAGATTTCTGGAGTTTGGAAAGCTTGAACATACATATTGAGATATCATGGGGTTAGGACTGAGGTCTAAGTGCTAAATGTATTATGCTTCATAAAGATGTGTACACATAGCCAGAGGGTAATTTCACATTACTGTGATGTCAGGTTGGTGCTCAGAGTTTCAGGTTGGGGCATCTTAGGATGCTTCCTCTGTATGTTTTTGGTTTTGTCTCCATTTGTGTTTTGATTACTTTTCTCTTTCTTTTAGCATTTTTATGTAATATTAGCCGTTAACATTTGCCTTCATTGCATGTGTGAGTGTGGGCTTCGTAGGCCCAGGAGGTTGTTGCCCTGGGGACATGGCAGCCATCCTGAAGTGTGGCGGGTTGAGGAAACTTCTGTTGCTTCAAGCAGCAGCTTTCCCTCTGCCTGTTCTTTGGAGAGCTCATCTGTCTATGGTCTGGGTACTGGGAATAGCATCGTGAGTCTTCACCCTTGGCTGGATGCTCGGTGTAACGTAGGTAATGAATGAGCTCCTCTTTTTCTGTGTCTTGTTGAACTTTGAACTTTGGGTGAGTCCTGATACCAGAAGCCCCATAGAGTCTTCTCTCTGCCTTGTCAAAGCTTTTGAGACCCACAGTCAGATACCTTTAACTAGTCACCTTTAGTGAACCCTGTCTTTGCAACTAGGGAGTTCTCTAATTCCCTTTCCAACAGGCTGTTAGGTTAGCCTTTTATAATTCTGATGTATTTATATGAAATTCTAGAGAACACTGAATCTAACGTTTTCTTACAGACAGAACCTCCACTGAACACACCAGAAAACAGAGAGAACCTTGCAGAAATCATGTTTGAGTCATTCAATGTACCAGGGCTCTACATTGCAGTACAGGTAATTCTGGTTCTCACAGTAACCCCAAGGCCTTCTGTGCTCAGACTGGGCTAGACATTTCTCTTCTCTTACCCCATCACCAAGCTATTCAGGTTTGAATCAAAGCACCATAAAGAATCTTGCCTGTAATATATTTATTTATTTTGGTTTTTTTTGTTTTCTTATTTTTTTTTTGAAAGAGGATTTCTCTATGTAACCACAATGGCTGTCCTAGAACTTGCTCTGTAGACCAGGCTGGCCTTGGACTCACTGAGATCCACCTGCCTCTGCCTCCCAAGTGCTGGGATTAAAGGTGTGTGCCACTACTGCCGATTCTGTAATTTATTTTTATATAACTACCACTAATATAAAGTTGGCCTGGCTCTACAGTTTCCCATGTAGAGTCTTATGTAGGGTGTCAAGTTAGAGGTGTAGATGTGCTTTTTTGTTTTTGTTTTTATTTTTTTTAACCATTTTACACTTACTTTGGGTCACTGTGAGGTTAAGAAACAACAAACAAATAAAATGAAAAGAGCACAGACAGCATACCATCCACTGGAAAACAAACTAAGCGCAAGCAATGATCCTACCACTTGGGAGGGTGAGCAGGAGGATCTAGGTCAGCCTGGGCTATAGCATGTGTTCTGAGGCAAGTCTGGCTTACAGAGTGAGACCCTTTCTCAACGACAGAGCAAACAAAAGTTAAAACAGAGTAAATGCCTTGCGAGAGCCCCTTGATTAGGCTCCATTAGTTCTATGAACTCTTGCTCCAAGAGGTCCGGAACTCCTGGGAGCTTCCAGAACTCATCTTGAAGATTCTTGTTCTTGGCTTACAATTTTGTTGTTGCTTTGTCAGTTATATACAAGGGAGCTGGTTGGAGTTTTGAGGAGTAACTGAGATGAGTCTTTCTCCAAAATTTCCTGTATAATAGTTCTTCCTTCTAAGAAAGAAGAGTTCCGTGGAGAGATGCATTTTGTAGGTGCTGTAGTCTCCCCATAGTGAATCATAGTGTCTGTTCACACAGTAAAGGCCCCACCCTTTCCCACAGAGGAAATCTACTAATTCTCTTCTCTCCCAAGACATATATTATACATAGTGTATAGAACAGGGAGGTACTCAGAAACACTGGATTACTATTATTATTATTACTATTAGTATTTATACAAGACCTTACTCTATAGCTACTCTGGACTCAAACTCAGGGTGATCCTCCTGTCCTAACCTCTTGAGTGCTGTGATGAACAGTGTTTGCCACCATGTCCCACAAGGCCTAATGGTTCTTAAGATGTTCTGTATGTCAACTTCACCCAGAATATGCTTTTCAAAAGTTTAATTTCCTGGGTTGGAGAGATGGCTCAGTGGTTGAGAGCACTGGCTGCTCTTCCAGATGTCCTGAGTTCAACATTCAGCAACCACATGGTGGCTCACAACCAACTGTAATAGGATCTGGCGCCCTCTTCTGGCCTGCTGGCATACATGCAGGCAAAACACTGTGTACATACTAAATAAATAGATCTTAAAAAAAAAAAAAAGTAAAGTTTAAATTCCTGTGCTCCATCTTGGCCTGGCTTTGGGCTGGCTAGTTCCTTGCTGTAGCGTGTCCTGTGCCTTGCAGAGTGTAGAGCAGCAGCTAGCCTCCTCTCCGATAGTAATTGTTGAGAGTGAGCCATGGCAGAAGTGGCCAGACTTCTGTGAAGAGCAGAGTTGCCCCTGGCTAAGAACCACTGTCTTGTACCTACCCTATCAAAGTTTCTGCATGGAGGTCTCGTCACCTGTGAGAGAAGAGTTCCATGTGGACCGAGTTAGGGAGAGCGCTTGCCCAGCACAAAGCCCTGGGTTTGAGCCCAGGGAATCAAGAAATGATTGACGAGAAATCAAGTGTGGAAGAAGCTGTATGGTGGAGCACATCCTCATATCCTGGAGTTGGAGGCAGGGAGATCATGAGTTCAAGGCCATCCTTGGCTGCATGACAAGTTTGAAGCCAGCCTGGGTTACAGGAGACCCCACCTCAAACCACAGATAAATTCTGTGAACGAACAAACAAACCAACCCAGGCTGTGTTTGTGGCTGCCTTTGGATCATCAGTAAATTAGAAGTGAAATCTTGGGATTTAGCAGTGGAATTCCATTTCACTGTTTCTTGTTTGTAAAACTTTGTTTTTTGTCAAAAACCCAGCTTCTTCATTTGAAATGAAAACTGGCATGCCAGTTGACTAGGTGGGCATTGTAGTTTGGGAGATGTGGGATAGGGAAAGGAAAGTGTCTCAGACTCACTAAGTATGAAACGTTCACTGCAGAACCTGAGACTCGTCAGCGATGGCTGCTGACCTTCCTGGTGGGGGGCCGTCCCTCTTCAGAAGGTGTTCAATGTCTCTCTCCAGGCAGTGCTGGCTCTGGCAGCCTCATGGACATCCCGGCAAGTTGGTGAGCGCACACTGACGGGAATAGTCATAGACAGTGGAGACGGTGTCACCCACGTTATCCCAGTGGTAAGCACAGGGTTCCTATTTTACTCTCTGAGGCTGAACACCTGTCCTGAGGTAAGAGGAGAATTGAAAAGGGCAAGGCAAAACTCACCCCCCTCTGACTTTTTATGTGATGTACTTAGAAATGGCAATGGGCTCCTCCCTTCCTTCCTCCCTTCTTTCCTTCATTTTTCCTTCCTTCCTTCCCTCCCTCCTTCTCTTCTTCTTTCCTTTTTTAATTCATAGACAGGGTCTCCCTAGCTGGCCTGGAACTCCCTGTGTAGATCAGGCTGGCTTTGAACTCACAGAGATTCATTTGCTTTCCTCTCAAGTGCTGGGATTAAAAAAGTATGTACCTGGTTTTGGCAATAGAAATTTAGAAAGCCTCGGAAGGCGTTAAAGAGTTCAAAAGATGGCCATGTTTGTGCCTTTGGCAGTTTCAAAATCACGGAGCAGATTCTGTCATCATTCTCCCCCGCCCCAAGGCTTCTGCTGTATTCCCACAGGTGCCACATTGGTGTCCTGACCCATCATTCGAGCTGATTCTGGAGGCCAGAGCTGAGGGTCAGGGCATGCCCAGGGAAAGGCCCGATCAGCTGGGGCTTTGGAGAACTTGCTCTTACCTCTGAATGTATTTAAGAGCTAAGAAAGAGAGAGCTCTCGTTTTGACTTGCAGAAGGCCGTACAATACATTTGGGTTTTAAGACATTTAAGGCAGTGACTCCTAACTCCAATTTCAGGAGACTTTTGTGTCTTTCTTTTGGTCCAAGAAATTATTTAAAAATTGTTCTTCTGAAAATCAACTAGTGACAGTGGAAAGTCAGTTATTGCTGATCACCCCTCTTAGGTTCCTCAGTAACCATGGATACAATGTTAACTACAGTTATAAACACACACATAAATATTTGAAGTTCCTTTTAAATTCGGAGATTTTTGCTTTTGAAAAATAATATATGTATGTACATGTTTGCATGGGAGTGCATGCCATGATCATATGTAGTAGTCATAGGGCGACTCGGGGAGTCTGTTCATTCATTTTACCATGTGGGTTTCAGGCATCAGCTCAGGTCAAGCACCTTTATCTGCTAAACCATTTTACAGTCCTTAAGTTTTGAAAAAAATTGTAATTATATGGATTTATCTCTTTATGGGTTTGTGCATGTGAATGCAGGGACCCCAGAGGCATCAGAACCCCCGGAACTGCAGTTATGGGTGGTTGTAAGCTGTCGGATGTCAGTGCCCACTGAAGAGCAATGCATGATCTTAACCACTGAGCCATTTTTCTAGCCCCTACATCTGTTCTGAACATACAAATTAGGATATTAAAAAATTCAAAGCTGAGTGAGGTGGCACATACCTGTAGGTGGATTTTTCTTTATGGGACCCCAGCTCACAGAAAATGACATGGAGATTTATTATTAATTATGAAAGCTCAGCCTGTAGCTCAGGCTTGCTTGTTCCTAACTAACTCTTATCAACTTAACCCATTTTTTAAAATTAATCTGCATTCTGCCATGTGGCTTTTACTTCTGTCCCATTTTGTGTGTCTGACTTGTTCCGCATCTCTCTGTCTTCTCCACACTTCTTCCCAGCATTCTCTATGCTCGAGAATCCTGCCTAACTATTGGCCACTTAGCTTTTAAACCAATCACAGTGACGTATTCTCACACAGTGTAAAGGAATATTCCAAGCACATGCCTATAGTTCCAGCATTTGGGAGGTGAACACAGGTGGTTCAGAAATCATTCTTGGCTGTATACTGAGCTTAAGTTTAGCCTGGGATATGCAAGACCCTGTCTCAACCCAAGCCATGGATTTCGACATCTGCCTCCATAGGCATCTACATGTATGTGAGTGTGCGCGCGCACACACAACAAACTAAAAATAAGCAAACAAATGCAAAACTAAGCCCAAACCAGGCAAAACAAGTACATTTTCTTTAATTGAGAGGTGATAGTCACAGTTTTGGTTCAGCAACTGAAGGAGTGACATTCTGCTGCTTTTGTGTCTGTTGAAAGGCTAATGTTGTGAAAGCCTTAATGGCCAGGAAGGACACTCCAAGTGTCTCTCACCCTCGCACCCCTGCCAACGTGTCCTCTCCATGGGAGGGGTGTGTGAGCCAGACCGGGGTCCTTCAGAGCAGTCTGGCACTCTGGCTCCCGGCTGTCCCTCTGATGCCGGCAGCAGGGCAGCTGCAGGTGTGTGGCCCCAGACCTGCGCGCATTTGTTCCCCATCACCCGCACATGGTGGAGTGCGAGGCAGGTGCCTGTTCTTTAGTCACTTGTTCACTTGTCCAGGGCCGCTCAGCACCAGTGTGGCCAGAAACGTTACACCTAGAACCCAGGTAACCTTTCACTGTGTCGTAGTTTAGTTTCTTCCCCCGTTTACAAAGATTGTTACTGAAAAATTGGGTAAAACCATGAACAATAAGAAAACCCATTCAGACAGCCACGTTATCAGCTGCACTGTCTGTCAAGCTTTGGTTAAGACACAGATGTATGTACATACCTGTACACAGTTTAGATTGGGGTAGAATTTATACCATTTAAATAATGCTAAAGTTATATTTTGCATATAAATTTAATGATACTTTTTTCTATTACGGTCAAATAGTCTATGAAAAATAATTGTCTAAAGCCATGGTGTGTGTTGACTGAAGTGTCTGTCCCACCCGGTCCTGCAGTCATTCGGTCCCAAAGAACTACACATAGGTCTACATTAGTTATAAACTGATTGTCTAGTAGCTCAGGCTTCTTATTAACTCTTATAACTTTTATTAGCCTGTAATTCTTGTGTGTGTTAGCCACGTGGCTTGGTACCTTTTTCAGCGAGGCAGTCACTTCTTGCTTCCTCTGTGGCTGGGTCATGACTGCAGACTGCACTTCCCTCTTCCCAGCATTCTCATTGCCCTGCCTCTACTTCCTGCCTGGCTACTGGCCAATCAGCATTTTATTAAAGATAATACAGGTGACAAGATAAAAGACCATTGTCCCACAGCAGGTGTGTGGCCCTGCAGTGACCCAGTGCTGACTCCTGCTGCGGGTGTGTGGCATGCTGCATGCTCACTAGTGCTGACTCCTGCTGCAGGTGTGTGGCATGCTGCA
>NW_004949116.1:1884970-1895857 GCF_000317375.1 Microtus ochrogaster
CTGCATGCTCACTAGTGCTGACTCCTGCGGCAGGTGTGTGGCATGCTGCACGCTCACTAGTGCTGACTCCTGCTGCAGGTGTGTGGCATGCTGCACGCTCACTAGTGCTGACTCCTGCTGCAGTTGTGTGGCATGCTGCACGCTCACTAGTGCTGACTTCTGCTGCAGGTGTGTGGCATGCTGCATGCTCACTAGTGCTGACTCCCGCTGCGGGTGTGTGGCATGCTGCATGCTCACTAGTGCTCATTCTAGGAAATGGTGTCTGTGAGTCCGTGTGTGACTGTGAAGAGTCAGCCTGTAGGAAGGTAATATTTTAATCACCTGTCCGTACCTCTTATCTCTATCTTTAATATTTTACAAATACCTGTACCTTGCAGAAAGGCCTAATCTTTTGTTTAGAAGTTAGGACTATGAGCCAAAAGCCCAGGAAGCTTTGGGAAGGCGGTCCTTGCAGCTAATTGGTGGCTCCATCTGTGTGTGTGCCGAGAGCGCACCTGCAGCGTGGAGCAATGGCTCACCTCCATACCCTCTCTTTCCCTTGGGCCTTGTGGCCCAGAAGCCATGAAGTGCTAGAGTGTGAAACCCGACCACCAGTGTCCCCAGTCTGTATCTTTGCAGTCAAGCTGAATGGGTAGCCAGACTTGCAGCTTCTGTGGCAAGCCTGTACCCACAAAAGGTCAGTGAGGGGACTGTAGTGCTGTGGGCATTAGCCTTGCGAGTCGGTAGCAGAGTCACTGTGGGCTCCCCGTGGGTCCCTCTCAGTCACGCCTTCAGTAGCTAAGGAAGGCAGCAGGGAGAATGCAGATCCTGAGCCACAAACACACAGGGTCTGCAGAGGCCCTGGTTGGTCAGCTTCTTTGAGTGGAACCCTTTGTTGAATTTGTAGTATCTGCCGTAAGGCACATATCCGGCAGGCAGGGTTTTCCTTTATCCACACTATAAATGTCCTCAGAGTATTTTCTCCACACTAGGCATGAAGGTTAGAAGTCTGGATCCAGGGGGCTGGAGAGATGGCTCAGCAGTTAAGAGCACCGACTCTTCTTCCAGAGGTCCCAAGTTCGATTCCAGCAATGACATGGTGGCTCACAGCCATCTTATAATGAAATCTGGTGCTCTCTTCTGGGGTGCAGATACACATGCAGGCAGAATACTGTATATGTAATAAATAATCTTAAAAACAAAGTTTGGATCCAGGTTGTTTTGAGATCACAGGCCTCTGTACCAGGCTTTGTCACTGACTTTGAATTAGGAGGTTTATTGTTGGTTCAGTAGCACGTAGACAAAGTCTTTCCTGTCTAGTTGGAAGAAAAGATGACTTCTCTCAGCATTGTCTTTTAGAAATGAACTAAACCTGCGCAGTTTCTTTTGTTCCGAATGAAAACAACATTTTGGTTGCTTATGGAGATTCAGGTTATTAGAATCATTTAGAATTTTAAATACCAATAGAGCTGCAGATGCAGTCATTTAAAAGGACCTTAGGCGCTGAGCCTCATGAATGGGAGCCCTTACACGCTAGTTCAGTAACCAGAGGGGAGGCTGGGAAGGTGCGGCTGGGAACCTCCTGGGTCCAGTTGGCTCTGGACTGTGTTTTACTGATATGGCTGTTCTGCTTCCTCTTCCTCTCCAGGCAGAAGGTTATGTAATTGGAAGCTGCATCAAACACATCCCAATTGCAGGTAGAGATATTACGTATTTCATTCAACAGCTGCTAAGGGAGAGGGAGGTGGGAATCCCTCCTGAGCAGTCACTGGAGACCGCAAAAGCCATTAAGGTAAAAACAGAAGGGACCCTGGCTGGTTTGGGGGTGAGAGAGAAATGGTGCTTGGACGTTCCCTCGATGCCCAACACCCCCCTCCTGCTCCCTTCCTGTCCCCTGAGAGTGTGGCCTTGACTGTCTTGCCAGTGAGTTCAGTGTGCAGGGGCCTTGAGGCTCAGTGCGCTCTTCTACACAGAGAGTGACAATAACTGGTGGAGAGCCACCGCGTGTGCAGTAGGGCATCGTTTAATTGGAGCCTAATTAAACAAAACCTTCAATTAGCTACACGCTGCTTCCACATCTCCCTCCAAGCTTCCTTTTGGAATCGGGGCAAGTCACAGCAGCAGCGTAGCTGTCAGGAATCCCGTGGTGCCCTGAGAATGCACCTCAGAACCAGGCCGGTCTGAGTCTTAGCATCCTTGAACACAGTCCCCCTGCATGGCTCCAGACCTCTGTTCAGCACTAGACCAGTGACAGGAATCTTTAGTAACAAAAGAAACAAAGTGGCTCTCTGGTCATTATTTAGAGTGTCTACTTGACCTGGCTGTCTTTGTATTGCTCTGGGTACAGCAGTTACAGAGCCTTTTAAAGGAATTTTCTTCTCACTCAAAACATGAAAAAAATCAGAATGAAGGAGATTCTTAAGTCCAAGGCTGATTATTCTATAGAGTGAAGGAGGAAGCGTTCTGTTTGGATCTGGAGAAGAGTCTGAGGTGGGGTATGACGTGTGACCTTAAGCATCTCCTTTCTCTGGTTTTGAGGTTCAGGATAGTTGTGTGCATGTGTGTGGGGGTGAGGGTTAGCCCCCCCTGCTGTTTTCCTCTCAGCTGAGCCTCTCCCGAGGCTGGTTGATTGCAAGGATGCACGAGACAAGATTTCCACATTTGGCTGATACTCATTGAAAACCATCCTTTCAGGAGGGTGCAGATATCAGGCAGGATCCTACAAAAAGGGCACCACTAACCCCTGCCTCCCGGGCCTGGACCTTCCAGGACTGGGGAAACTCTCCGTGCTAAAGCAAAAGGTGGAGCTGGTTTCTTCTTCATTGCGGAGAGGTTTGCCAAGTGTCCCAAGACTTCCTTGTAGGCTAAAGTATTCCCAAGTTTCCTTTAGCTGTTTTCCTTTCTTCAGTGGCGGCAATCTCTTAGCAACCCCAGTGCTCCTGCCTGATCCTGCTTTTGTTCTGTAGTATCTGCCATCCTGCGTTGTTTACTGAAGTCAGTGCTGGGTTATTTCTGACCAGGATCTAAGTATTTCATTGACTGTATCTCCAGTGTTGATTAAGTGACTTAGGACACGTGACCGGCACGTTGCGGGCCAGAGGATCCCTGCAAGCAGACGTCTAGCGGGAAGCTAGAGGGCACTCCCTCTGTATCACACCCACACGCATGCATGCACGCACACACATTAGGATGTGGTTGGTTACTGTACTCTACCGTAGGCGAAGCTTAGTTTGCTGCTACAGACATGGGCAGTGGTGAGAAGGCACCGGAGAGGGAGCCCGGGGGGCACGGAAAGCCTGGGTGGAGACAAGGTGCTGATGTCTACAGAGAGGTGTTATTGCAGACAACATGGCAACAAAATTAGGTGGACTTGGTAGTGATGAATAACCAAGCTGCAGAGAAAGCAGACTTACCTGCTCAAGTGCAGTCATGTCTGAGCCGAAAGACAGCAGGACACGAGCTTGACAGTCCAGCCACACGGGTTACAGTGTAGCAGAGGTGGAGTCAGCTGTCTGTAATGTGTGGGTTCCTGTGTATTTGTCAGAGGGCAGAGACACTGGCGGTTATTAATGCGTGGCGATATCTTTTTGTATATACACAGGAGAAGTACTGTTACATTTGCCCTGATATTGTCAAAGAATTTGCTAAGTATGACATGGATTCCCGGAAGTGGATCAAACAGTACACAGGGATCAATGCGATCAACCAGAAAAAGTTCATTATAGATGTTGGTTATGAAAGGTTCCTGGGACCGGAAATATTCTTTCACCCTGAGGTAAGAGCTGTCTCTGAGGCTGCAGAGTACAGTGATGTAGAGCAATGCTGCCCCCTAGTGTGCATCAGGAGCAGCTCTCAGTACAGGGGCCCAGAGAGCAAGTTGGCTGTTTCGCATGGTCTCTCCCCATGCCGTGTGGCTGCCTGGTTTGCCTTGCCATCGACTTAAAACACTTAAGGTTGGGTTATCCTCCTTGAGATGAGGAAAACTTAGAATAGCAATAGAAGAAAATGGATTTGAAACTGACCTTAAGGGGTTGGTGGTAATGTATGTCACTAATCCTGGAGACTGGTGTACACTGGCCCCTGCATGGAAGTGGGGTTAGGACAGAGTCTGTCCAGCTCTGTGACTGTCCTTCTAAAGCAGTGCATGTCCAGCTGGTGAATGACTGGATGTCACCTTCTTCCTCCGAGACATTGGAGTACGAACTGGGTTTTGAAGTATATTTGGAGTTGACAGTTTCCGACTTTTGTACATTTAACTCATGCCATTGGACCCAAAGATGCTTATTTGTTTGCTCACTGTGACTGTTGCAAGGGCTGTTCATTTCTAACACCACCACCATCACTATAGCACGCTTTCCTCTCAAAGCCTGGCTAACTTTTCTCTTGTGTCAATACTCACAAGTGCAATTCTCATTGCATGACACGTAGCTGGTGTGCGTGCCCTCCCCTCTCTCTGACTGGTGTGAGGTGCTGTGTTCTCCTTAGCAGGGCTTCCTGTCCCGGTGACTGATGGGTACCTTTCCTTGGCTAAACGCACACATGTCATGTTCACATCGCTCCACACACATGTGGTCGGCCGTGCGCATTCCTTTGACATCCTTTGATTTTCATGAAGTGGACTTTCCGTTCTAGGGAACTGTGTGTTTGTTGGTTACCTTTAAGGAAATGTAGCTGAGGGGCCTGGAAGCATGCCCCAGTATAACGGCAGGGACTGCTCTTGCAGAGGATCCCAGCTTGGTTCCAGCACCAGTGCACACGGTGCTCATGTGCACAAACCCACACTCAGACACACTTACCTACACACATAGTTAAACATAAAAACAAAGTCTTAAAATGTCGTTTGAAGAAAGCTCGAGTTATTTGAGGAAAACGTATAACGTTTCTTTTCTGTCTCTATAAAATTTAGTTCGCCAACCCGGATTTCATGGAGTCCATCTCGGATGTCGTTGATGAGGTCATACAGAACTGTCCCATAGATGTGCGTCGGCCGCTCTACAAGGTAAGGGCCTTGTTTGCTCCCGCATTAAAGGTTTTAGCTACCGATGATGCGTGCCGTCATCCCTGCTCCTCCTGCTCCTGGAACTGCTCCTCTGTGACAGAGAGGAGAGGAGTGGGATGTTTGGGAATATGAACTACCAACTGAGGGACTTTTAAAACTCTCTTCCTCCTTCCTCACTCTCCTTCCCCTTCTTCTTGAACCCAGGCTGGCCTAGGTTTAGAACCTGTGACTCTTCTGTCTCCACTTCCCTAGCACTAGGCTTTCAGACCCGCGTCTCCATGCCTGGCTTGAGCTACCTTTTCTTCTTTGGCAAACTGGATCTGAAGTTAGACAGTCTGAGCCATACATACTGATTGTAAGAGGAAGGTGCGCCCCCTTCCTGCTACCTGGGAACTGCTCTTATTCATCCATGGGCGTTTAGGGTCGGTCAGTGCTGAGGTAGCATGACAGCGAGAGCTTCAAGTGGGACAATCAGATCAAATAAGCTTGTGAATTTTTTAAAAAATTCTTTTGTTGTCCAGAATTGTAAAACTTGAAATAAGAGGAATCTAATAATTATTGCATAAAAAGAAATATTGCTGACAGCCATAAAGGTAGTTTGAATGAGGCAGCACTCACCTGCATGAACTCCTTTGAGTCTGGCAGCATAGCTGGGATGCCCTTCCATTTTGGAATTACTCAGTTATTAAGTAACACTGCAAAATGTGCTAACCCTGAACTCAAGAAAGCTTCATGAACTAGCAAGACAAGGATGCACGTGGCCTCTGCAGGTATACTAGGTCACGTGCAGGCAGTTCCTAGAAGGTGGGGTTGGCCCACCAGATGAGGGCCTGGGTCAGGTGTGCTGTTAGAATTTGGGAGTGAAGTGGCTTATGAGGAAGAGGAGGAAGTGAGTGTTGGGCTAGGGATGGGGATGTCTTCTGCAGGGGATGTTGCGGTGGCAATGGCATTGCTCTGACCTGAATCTGCCCCCATCCCCCGACTGCTCTATGGAGAGTCCACTTAAAATTCCATCTGCTTTTTTGTTTTTTGACAGGGTCTCATACTATAGGTCAGGCTGACCGGGAACTCATTGTGTAGCCTAGTTAGGCTCCAGATTCATGGGGATTGTTCTGTCTCAGTTCTCAACCCCTGGATGACAGGTGTGAGCCACCAAACCCAGCTTGCATCTGTACCCCAGGCCAATCTGGCACAGTCTGAGATTCTCTCAATCGAGGTTCTCTCTTCTCAAATAACTTTAGCTTGTGTTGACATCAGAGCTAGTTATCCCAGCAGTAGTGGGGAGGAGGGTAGGGGTTGCTGTTGTTATTGTAGCCTTGGGATTGATATAGGATTCAAGTCCCAATGAAGTTGGGCACGCTTTCTGTCATTTATCATGGAGCTGAACTCTCTGCAGGAGAAAGGAGAGTCAAATGAGGCTGCCCTCTGCTCTGTCTCCTGAGACATTAATGTAGACCAGATTCTGATGTGGAAGACGAACCTCAGGGCTGAGCTGTGGAGATTTTTGTCTTTCTCATGGCGGTGTCCATTGTGGAACCTCAGTGGGTTTGTCATCCTCTGTGACTCCTGCTGCAGGATAGGCAGCCCTTGGGTCACTTTGTTCTCTCTGAAAGTATTTGGTGGGCACCACAGCTTCTACTACAACCACTAAGAAAGGGACTCTTTCGAAAGCCAGGGTTGTGAGGAGTAAATTGAAATTTACTATTGAGATTTACAAATGCCCACTTTCTATGCGTTAATCCACCAGGTGCAGCCACTAGAGTGGGTTCTTTACGGTAATCTCAAACCAGGAGTTGGCCAGCGTTTTCTGTAAAGGGCCAGATGGTGAATCTTTTGGCTTTGCACAAGCCATATGGTCTTTGTTGCATTTACTTCATTCTGCCAATGCTGCTATAGACAATATGGGCACCGCTAGAAGAGGCTGGCTTCCATAAAACGCTATTGACAAAAACAGCAGGGAGCTTGCTATAGACAGTTGAGTCTCTAGTTCCTAATTGTAGAACTCTTTACACCTTTGAGAGGTAGGTGGGACTTCTCTCTGGCTGGCTGTGTGTGCAGGTGTGTGTTTAGTTCATCAGTCAGTCAGGGCCGTGTCTAGGGTTTATGGCTTTGACTGGCACTGCCCAGTGAGAGCTGCAGGATGTGGAGGCAGCACTTCTGCTCCCTGGGTATTTGGAAGTGGTCAGTCCTCTGCCCAAATGGACCCACCCTGTGTGGGATGGAGGAAGTGTTCTTTGGAAGCAGCATCTTGGAGCAATGATGTTTCACTGTCATGCTTTACTCTTGTGTGGGCATGCTCAGTCTGGGACCCTTTCTAGCTCCTTCTCCTGAGTGTGGACAGAAGCTTGCCATGAAAATTATCCTTCCACCTCTTTCTCAGTGGCTAAATGTACAGATAGTAGGTATGTGAGCACCTAAATCAAATATGTAAGAAAACACACTGAGTAATCTGTACCACACCGGGATATCTTTCTCAGCATAGCCAAACACCTGCAGGGGTCTCTAGGGGATGCCTCTCTTTTATTCTTGTCCCCAGGTGCTTGCCTTCTCCATGACTAATGATGGATCCATTCTTGCCAATAACCCAGGTCCCCTTCACACCGAGGCAGCAATCAGTGGACCAGAATGATAGGGAGCATGGTCTGGGCCAGGGAAACTCAGATTAGAAAAGGAAAAGAACACATCTTCTGGGCCATGATGGATTACCTGACGGGTAGGGCTGCCCTCTCCCAGGACCAAGGCAGCTGGGATCCTGACCTCATCCTCCCCTGTGTCTTCCCTCTAGTCTCAGGACTTTATCTAGGCCAGTTGTTTCCAGCCTGTGGCCGGAGACTCCTTTGGGTGTTGAATGACCCTTTCACAAGCGTTGCCTAAGGCCCCTGGAAAACACAGATATTTACATTAAGCTTTATAACAGTAGCATAATTACAGTTATGAATCACAGTTATGAATTACAGTTATGGTTGGGGGTCACCACAACAGGAGGAGCTCGCTGTTTATTAAAGGGTCGCAGCATCAGGAAGGTTGAGCACCGCTGATCTAGACAGTGGGTGTGGACACAAGAAGGGAACCACAGAGAGCTCCTGGGAAGGAGATTGGAGCAAGCTCTGTGGTGCTCTGTTCAGCACCAGAGGTTTCTTTCCTCTTTCCTCTTGTGTGGCTCCTTCTCCTTCCCTGAGTAATCCAGACCCGAGGGCCAAAATCTTGGTGACCTGCAGGGGTTTATTATGATCTAGGGAGGAAGAAGTGGCTCACTTTGGATTGCTGGAAGATCCACAGCTTGGCAAGGCTCTCAGACAAGAAGAAAAAAAAATGGCAAGAATGAAAGATAGCTCTGAAAATGTGGACCATTTGCTCATCTCCCTTGAGGTGGTATTGACATACAATCTGTGTATGTTTAAGGTATAGCCAGGCTGATCTGATGTATGTGTCCATTACAGAAACCTGCCAAATTAACTGACTAACTTACTCCTTACCTCGCATAGCTTCCCGTGTGTTCAGGTGTTGGGACGCTTGTACAGTCTACCTCGGTATTAACAGAAGCCTGCGTCCTGCCCCAGAGATCCTCATGCAGCTGGGCCTGGGCTAGAGTGGAGGGGGCACCTGCGTATGGAAAGCATTTCTAGGGTTTGGCTAAGTTGGCAGCTGTTGTCAGCAGCTGGTCCTTTCTTGGATGGTCTGGTATTTAGTAGTTTGTCTGCTCTGCGTGAAGGTGGAGCAGTTACAGTTACAGTTGTTCTGTCATGGAACTGGTTTGTGAGGTCTTGGGTGCCTGCTGATACTAGGCTTATTGTCAAATTTGAAGAGATTCAATATGTATGTGGTGGTGTTCTTGTCTTCAGGAATTGATCAAAAAGCTACAAAATACTGAAATAACGAACAGGAACCGCTACAAGCTAAATGTCATTAAAGTGAATCATGCAGTTATGGCAACTGAGGAATGAGCAGATTGCATTTAGTTTTTTTGTTTTTTTTTTTTTCAGATTGCATTTAGTTATAGGGATCGAGACAGGCTTTGAGGAGGTATCTTCTGAGCCTGTCAGACCTGGCCTGTGGAACCGGTATGGGAGAGGTTGACCTGGCATAAGACCCTGAGCATTGAGTGGGGATCTAGGGGTGCATAAGGAATTCATCCTTCCTGAAGCCTGGGGTGCAGCAGGGGTGGGAGGGGATAGCTGTAAGAGGATGTCTGCCTTTGGCCCTGGAGTGTAAGTTGGGAAAGTGCCCTGTTTGTTCTGTCATCAAGAAGATGAGAATGCATCTCGATAATGCTCACAGTTGGTTTTTTGTAACTAGTGGCTTTAGTGAGGTCTGTTGTAGTAATTATTTATTATCTTAGAGCCTTTTAAATCAGAACAGCATGGGGCAGAGTAAGCGAGCGGTGTACACTATTTGTTAATGTTGAATGGTTCTGATATCTTCAACAGTTGAAACAGAAAATTAGAAAACATATTTACCAGTGGCGTTTTTATCCTTTTTCTTCCCCCGTCCTTCAGTCCTGAGGATCAGATATGGGTCATTCTAGGCAGGCACTGTACTAAGTGAGCTACATCCCAGCCCACTGTCCTTTTCCAGCTGAAATCCAGGCTGAAGGCTAAGATGTGAGCAGCTAGGATGGCAGCTGCTTAGATTTGGGTAGGGCCGCGGGCTTGCACAGTTCCAGAATTTCCAAACCCACTTCTGTACTATTGACCCACAGCTTTTAACTGTGCTTCTGCTGCTGCACTCCAAAACCGTAGGATTTCTTTTTGTCTTGGTGGAAAGGGAAGTCTGATGTTAACAACTCGTCAGGGCTTACGGAGTTGAGGGATTTTTTATTGCAGTGGTAAGATGAAGATGTCTCATGATGCCCCACTGAGGAGCCTCTGTTGGCCACTTTCCAGCCCCAGTACCGGCACTCAGGGTCCAGGCATCCAACTGCATATAGTAGACTGAGCATGGTGATTTGTGGGAGCCCAGGTTGGACATGGTCCAGGGGCTCCTGGAGCTAGCATTCCCCTACTTGCACCATGGTGGATGTGTCTGCAGCTGGGCATCCAGGCAGTGCCACCAGCCACATGTGGCGGCTCCATCCTTCAAACATGTTGCAACAAGGAAGCATTAAAATTTTGTTTAATGTTAATTGATATAGGTATAACTGCAATATTGGACTAAGGGCTGCACTATGGGACAGCTCAGGCTGGAGTCCTGTAGGCCGGTGTGACCCCCTCAGAACAGGGGGTGCAGCATGGATGAGAAATAAAAATAATCCATTTGGCCAAGTGGTGGTAGCACATGCCTTTAATCCCAGCACTCAGGAGGCAGAGACAGACGAATCTTTGAGTTCAAGACCTGGTTTATGGTTTTAAGAGCAAGTTCCAGGACAGTCGGGTCTTTATAGAGAACCTGTCTTGAAAAAACAAAAGCAAAAGCAAAGCCAAACAAAACCAATCATTTGGGTCTAGAGAGATGGCTCTCGCACAGGACCCTGCACAGTGGGTGGCTCACAGCAGCTTGCACCCCAACTCCAGGGCTTCCAATGCCCTCAGCAGGCCTCTGCAGACACCTGCACATATGTATGAACATACACATAGAGTGTGCACATAATACACATGACTAAAGAACACAATAAATCTTTAAAAAGGAGAATCTGTTTGCAGGGCCAGAAGTAGAGTGTGTTGTGGGTGGAAATGGATTCGGCATCCCTGGACCTGATGTGTAGACATGGTAGTGAGCAAGGAGCCCAAGATGAGCAAAGAGCCAGATCATGTGGGGCGTGGAGGAGAGGGGCGAGCCACCGTGTGCTGGCTGTGACTCTCAGGCAAGACCTGATGGCATGGGTTTAGATTGAGTTTGTCCTGTGTCCTAAGGGTCACTGAGGATTTTGGAATGGATATGCAGTGGCCTAAGCAGAGAAGCAGAAGCAAGGG
>NW_004949116.1:1895957-1900713 GCF_000317375.1 Microtus ochrogaster
CTGTCTCTGTTCTTTCTCTTCTCTTTCCTTCCTTCCCTCCACTCTCTCCTCCCTTCTCCCCCACAGTGAAATCACTATAAGATGTATTGTAAGGATGAGTATAAGGATGGGCTGTGGAGCTGCCGAGCCTGGATTTGTAGAGCAGGCTGGAAACTCAGGCAAGCACTGCTACTGCATGTTGGGATAGAGTCCCATCCTGGGGACACCCCAGACTGCTCTTCTGGCCTTCAGCTGACTGGTTGTCACCTTCCACAGCATGTCACTTACTGCACGCAGCACCTGAATTCGTGTTTGGTTCAGTCACCAGGTGTGATCGTGTAGCCAGTCAACACACAAAATTCATCATTGTAGAAGCCAAGAGAGTCTCAGAGAGAACGCAGGATGGACAACTGTCCCTGGGCCTGCCAGGAGGCACTTTCCCCACAGAACTAGCTTTGAGAGAGGAGTTGTGCAGAGGCCAAAGTAATGCAGTTAAAGGAAATTAAGAGATGGGGGCAATTCCTGCACGAGTCGTCACTGGTGGTGACAGCCCCTAGAACAGCCCTGAGCAGCTGCTTGGATTTCAACAGGGACAGGTTGGGCGTCACACAGTTGTGTGTCACTCAGGTATGTGCTCAAACTCTGTGTACTTCAGTTGCAGTAGAACCTGGAGCTGCTGTGATGTCTACACTGCAGGAGAGGAGACACAGCCTGTATCTCTCTGTTTGGTTTTCCTTCACTACAGGGAATAGAACCAATGGAGCCCCACATGCGGTGTGTGCAAGTGTTCCCCTTTTCACCTGTGTTGGGGGTTGAACCTAGGGCCTTGTATATGCTAGACAAGTATTGTACTATTGAGCTACCTTCTCAGCTTCTTAATCTTTTTGAGACCAGGTCCCATCAAGCTGCTAAGGGTGGCCTTGAACTTACTCTTGGCCCAGGCAGATCTTGCTTCCAATCCTCTTTCCTCAGCCTCCAGAATAGCTGGAATCGCTGTAGTAGCTGGGATTGCATGAGCGGCTAACATTATACCTGCAGTTACACATGATGGCTCATAGGTGGCGCCATGTACCTGTCAAACTGAATTAGGAGTGCCTCAAGCCTGAGAGGCATTGATGTGAACAGGAGCAGGCAGTCTGGTCATTTTTGATATTGTGTTCCTTTTTTCAAGTAGGTAGGAGGTGGGACTTAGTGCCTGGTTTGTGGCCAGCCCCCCTGAGAGAGCTATGACCCCAGTCCATATTAGGGACCAGCAAGTGAACTAACTTGCTGGTGGTACAGATTTTATTTTAAACCTTTCTGACTCAAACTTCAGGAGGCTGACAGGTTATATGTATGTCTCATGTTGTGCCCTGGCATTCTCTACCAGCAGAGAGAAGGGGCCTTTCCGTGTGCAAAGATAACTTCAAGTGGAGACTTTTTGGCAGGGAGGTAATTGCATAATCACACTTGAAAAAAATCTAGACAAGACATTGGGTTTCGTGGATCACTTGACACCCTCACATGAAGCAAAGGGACAGACTGTACATGGAGCCAGAGCCACTAGAGCAGGGGGCGCAACAGAGGGAGACAGGAGGCTAGAGCCTCAGGTGTAAAAACCTGCTTCATCATAGGAAGTTTAGACGCTGTAGGGGCAAAGGTCATTATTCTCATTTAAAATGCATGTTCAAGTTCGGAGACTTGAAATATTCCAAAAACTTCCATGCAAGCAGAAGCCTCTCTGCAGTCTCTGATTGTCTGGATTGCAGAACTTTTCCTACTGCCCCGAAGTGTAAGTAGGTAGGATATAACATTCTCTGTTATGTGTGTTCACCTAGCTTGGTGCTGTAAACACTTAGCAAATCAGAACTTTGCAAAAACATTGTTTTTAATTAAGCCTGTTTCAATACCGACACTTTCCTAGGTTGGGTGTTTGGTGTTTTTCTATCCTCAGGTCACAGTTTTTCTCTTCTGTGCTATGTTTTAGGGTGAGAGTCTCTGTTTCTGATGCTTTCGAGTTGAATGGCTCTAATTTCAGACTTGCTGACTGGAGCAGAACTGGCTCTTGCTGGCTGAGATCCCCTCCCACTTACTGGGCCTTTGAGTACATTGAGATCTTCAGTGACAGTGTTAAATGGGTTTGTGGGGGTGGCTGGGTATAGGAAAATGTCTTTTCGGAGGATTGTTACAGCCAGGGCTGGCACCCATGAGATGTCTAATAAGAACACTCGTTTTCTGTCAGGTTCTTAAGAGGGACACACCCTGAGTCTGGCTCCTGTTGGAAGTTTTTTGACATGCACTGTCTCCCACCGTCTTTGGCCATCTCCCGCCATCTCCACCATCTCCCGCCATCTCCACCACTCCCGCCGTCTCCACCATCTCCACCATCTCCATCATCTCCCGCCATCTCCCGCCATCTCCCGCCATCTCCCTGTCTTCATGGTCAGGAGTGGGTGCTGTGGCGCAGATGGCCTGGACTGGGTACTAGCCTAGCCATGCATGAACATCAGTGTCTTAGCCTTGCTTCTTTGGAGCAAGGCCCTCATAGGGACGCTGTGGTGCCAAAGGTCTGTGGTGTCAGAGGTCTGCTGGCTGCTATAACTAGGGACTACTTGTAAAGGCATGAAGTAGTAATGGCATGCAGGAATATGGGCAGGGTGAAGGAATTTAGTTTCTAAGTAAATGTTTGTTCCCTTTCTCCCAAGTCTTTGAGCTCTGAGTTATGCAGGCTTGCAGCTTCCTAGCTGTGTGTCTTTGGGCCAACATTTCACTTCCATCTACCGGTCCTTTAAAAGTAAAGAGGGTAAGGAGGCCTTGAGAATGACAGGAGGCTCATGTGGGGCAAACAGCATAGGGCGTAGTGACCGACACATGTTGAGTGTGTTAGTCCCTTCGCCTAAAGTGCTTTACCTTGGCTAACCATTTATGGTGATACAGTCCATAGTTCCTGTAGTGTCAGGGAAGGGATGGTGGTGGGTGACTTTGTGACAGCAGTGTGCCTGTGTGATGGGGGGGTGCCTGGCGGTGGATGGGGTGTGGTGATAGGGGTGCCTGGGGTTGAGCTATGGCAGTGGGCATGTATTAGTGGGCCTGTGTGATGCGGGGTGGGGCAATGCCTGGCAGTAGGGTGTGGTGGTGGGCATGTGGTGGTTGGCCTGTGTGATGGCGGCACTGCCTGGTGGTGGGGTGTGGTGGTGGGCATGTGGTTTGGGGCCTGTGTGGTGGCAGCTGCTTTCTCACAGATCAGCAGCCAATAGCAATGATAGAAAAAGAAGCAGGGTCAGGCTATAAACCCTAGCCCATCTCCCCAGAGACCCACTCTTTCCAGCCAGACCCCAATTTCCAAGAGTTCTACAACCTTTCAAAAACAGCGCCACCGGCTGGGGACAAGTGTTTCAACATAGGCACCCAGGGGAGGAATTTCACATGCAATCCATACCGAGTGGTTGTTTCTGTTGGCACTGCTGTCAGTGGGACCCAGTCTCACTAATTAAAGTGGACTAGCGGGGATACAGTAGAGGGATGCGAGGTCCTGAGGTCCCGGGAGCAGACTCTGATCAGGTGGGGCAGCTGGGAACTTGAGATGTGTAGGCTCAGCTTAGATTTAGTTCAGAGAAGAAGCTGCAATTACCTTCTCTGATAGGATGCTTCTATAAATTGAATTAGCTGAATTAAGCCCGTGGAGGAGAGGGGAAGCTCTGTGCTGTGGCTGTAATAAGTCAGATTGTTTTGACTTCAGCAGCTGAGTGTACGTTGAGTTTTACTTTAAGACTATTGAAGACTGTATATTGTGAAGATGAAGGGGGAAGGGGGCCCTTCTGTTGAGGCTGATTTGTTGAGGGTCCAGGGCAGGAGCTGAGCTCTGGCCAGGCAAGGTAGAAGGTATGGAAGGCACTGAAGTGTGTGCTTGTGTGTGTCTGTGTGTGTCTGTGTGCGTGTGTGTGTCTGTGTGTGTGTGTGTGGAGAGGGGAGGGTGGCAGGAGTGTAGGAGCTGTCCCAGGCCTGTGAGGTCCATTCCCTCGTTGGTGTTTAGAGGACATGCTATCTCTGGTAATCATTCAGAGACTGCAGGGTTACCTGGCACTTGATGGGGACACAGCACTGTGTGGATGATGCTGTGGGGGGCAGCAGGCCAGTGGGTGAGGGGTAAACCACTGTGACAGTTAAGGAGGAAGTGCTAGGGTTCCAGGTGTAGGCTTCTTTTGGTTGGGTCTCTGTTGGTGTGGTAAAACACCACGACCACAAACAACTTGGGGAAGAAAGGGATTATTTCACTTTGCGACTGTCAGGCCATACTCCATCACCAGGAACTGAAGCCAAGGCCAGAGAGAAACTCTGCTGACTGGCTTGCTGCCCATGGCTTGCTCAGCCTGCCTTCTCATAGCGCCCAGAGCCGCCAGCCCAGGGTGGCACCCCCCACAGTGAGCTGGGTCCTCCCACCTCAGTCACCAATCAGGAAAATGCACCATAGGTTTGCATGGAGGGTGTTTTCTCAGGTGAGGTTTCTTATTTCCAAATGATTCTAGTCTGTGTCAGATTGACAAAAAGTAGCCAGCATGGGGCTCTGTGTCCTCAGGAAGTGTGGGCTTATGGAGCCGACTCCAGGGTGTGACAGAAGGGGACTCTGCTGAGGAGTATCCTGGGACGGTGACTGTTTGATCTTCAACCTGTTTTACTGTTAGTTTATTATTGTTTTATAAATGTTCTTTCTATAATCTCTAGTCAAGTATGTGTGTTGCAGATATTTTTTTCCCTAGTCTGCGGGTTGTCTTAATTTTCTTAGGTTTTTTTTTTTTTT
>NW_004949116.1:1900843-1901255 GCF_000317375.1 Microtus ochrogaster
GCCATCACCACCTGACTAATTTTCTTAGTTACATATTTTGAACAAGAATGGAAATGTTGAATTCATGAGGTTCAATTTATTTTTCTGTCTAATCTTTTTTGCTTTTTGTGTACTATCTAAATATTTAATTTACCCTCAGGTCTTAAAGCTTTAGAAATATCTACATTTCTATATCACTGCTTGTTTTAGAAACTCTGTCGTTAGCTCTTGTGTCTATGCCTGCGGTCTGTTTGGCAATAGCTTGTGTGTCTGATGTAGGTGAGATGAATGTGTGGAGGTCGCGGATCCCCACATCGTTTGTCTGTTTGTCTGGAGAGCTTGCTCTTTCCCAGTGAGGCTCCTTGGTAATGTTTATGTGCAGTGCAGTGTGCAGCGCGTAGTCTCTGTGTAGTCTGTGCAGTGCGGTGTGCAG
>NW_004949116.1:1901455-1904230 GCF_000317375.1 Microtus ochrogaster
GCGTAGTCTCTGTGTAGTGCTTCCTTTTGAACCCAACGTGTTCCTCCTTGAGAGGCAACCCAAGAGCTCACAGCAATCCAGAAGTATTCTGGCGAACATTTATTTTATAGCCTAGGAATTGTTTTTTATATATAATTAAGAAATCCATTGCAGAGACATGACAAGTAGTTGTAAAAGTCGGACTGGATTTTGGACTGGGAGGGAAAATGCGGTAAAAGTTGTTGAAGGGCACAGTAACAAGGCAGGAAAGGGACAGCGCATGGATGCGGCTATGCAGAGGACGGCTGACGGTGGCATTCTTACTAAGAACACACCTGAAGTGTGTAGGAGGACACATGGTGAAGTCAGGGGTTAAAACGAAGGAAGTGGTGGTAGGAGGGAACATGGCTGACGGAATGTTCATGAACGATCCACCTACACCGCAGGGCACCTCACTCGTGCCGACTTGATGTTATCTCTAAATAGCAAATGTGTTCAGATAAAAATGGTGTAACAAATTCATGTAGCATATGCCTTAGTCTCTAAAACACGAGAGGTCGTTACATTAACATTAACTAGCTGCTGAATATTGCCCTTTTCCACGAATGTGGTATGTAAATGGACTAAAATAGCTGTTAACAGCGTATTTATTTATTTATTTATTTATTTATTTATTTATTTTGCGAATAGGCATTTTGTTGTTGTTGTTGGGGTTGAGTTCCGGGCCTTATACCTGTTAAGGGGAGCTCTCTACCCTGAGTAACATTCCCAGCCCGTGAAAAGACATTTCCTTGAAAAAAACGAATGGCCATTCTAGGAGTAAGGTGTCACTGAGATGATGTCCTGTATTGCGGTCTGTCCCTGAGCCAGAGTGGTGTTGGCCAGACTACTTAGTAGAGTTTCCTAGTGGTCAGTCTTACCTCCTTCAGGGTCCTTTGATAACTAGTTTGATGGAGATGGACTATTGAGGTTGTTATCAGACCGTATGCACACACCTGCCAGTAAGCCCTGTGGAGACAGTAGACTTGTTATTAAGATCAACTCTTGCACCAGGACCTTTAGTGTGAACTGACTTGTGTTTTAAGCCTATTTTGTGTTTAATAAGTTTTCTGCCTTAACCAAGTCCACTCACAAACAAGCCTGCAGGCTGCCAGGTTCAGGTGACCTGCTCACGGGGTGGTGAACTGAGAGGACTTGGCGGGGGTCAGGACAACCCGTGGGCTCTCAGAGACTGGTGCTTCTCAGGTGACTTATGGCTGTTGTCATCCTTCTGTTTGCTTCTTCCAGGGGCTTTGTTTCCCTCAGCATCACTGTTGCTGTGAGGTTTTTATACATATTCGTACATGTTCACACATGATGTGTTCTGTGCATAACCGTCCTATGCCCCTCTTTTTACTGTCCCATCCACCTTCTCACTGCCTCAGTGAGAGCCGTTCTGATGGCCAAGGCTGCCTGCATCCTGCCTGTGTTCATGCTGCTGTTTTCAGCGTTTGTCTACACAGTGTGGGGTTTTTTGTTTATTTGTTTGTTTGTTTTTAGTCCTCTTTGAGCCCTTGCCTGTGCTGACCTCCCTGGTATGAGCATGGTCACTGTGCTCATGGGATGTCTCTCAGTGAGGAAGTGTGAATTTCAGATCGCAAACAGGCATTGTGACAGTGAGCTGTCAGCCCTTGTTCAGGGACTGTGGGCAGGGTCCCTGTGCATGCTGCCACAGCATTCTCTGGATACCCAAGGACAGCATGACTTCATGCACAGTCCCATCTTCCCTGCAAGCCCAGGCTTCACAGCTCTCATACCTGTCTCCTGGGCACTTGCAAGTTGCCACATGTGTTTCCTGGTGAAAGATAAACTTTGCTTTTACTTAAAAACCCCAGATTCCTTTCTTCTGTGAATGTGAGTGTGAGTGTGTGTGTGTGTGTGTGTGGTTGTGCGGTTTGTGGGGACATTTGTGGGTGTGTGTGCAGGTGTGTTTTTGGACAGTGGACAACCTTGGGTGTTGGCCCTCCCCTTCCACTTTGTCTCTTATTCACTGTGTAATCAGGATGGCTGCCCGTGATCCTCAGAAAGTCTCCTGTCTCCGCCTCCCACCTCATTTGAGGATCACACACACACACACACACACACACACACACACACACACACACACACCATCATCTTGCCCCGAGTTCTAGGGATTCAAACACAGGCCCTCACATGTATGTGGCCAGTGCTCCCCCCCACCCGTGCCATCTCCCCTGCCCCATCATCCCCTTTTTTTCCATGTAAGAAACAAGCACAGTTCTTTTTCATGGACCCTGGAATGAATGCTATTATCAGATCGCAAGTATTATCTCTAAGCTGTTTGTCTCTAGCTTCTATCTTAAAATGTGATTTTCACGTTTCTCAAAAACTTCCAGCCCCTTTAAGAATGTCTAGATTCAGAGGTTGGAAGCCCCTCTTCAAGCCAGCTTGTGTTCCCCTTGGTTCAGGGTTTGCCCAAGGGCCACCTGAGGTGTTTGTTGTTACATGGAGTTTTCCAGAGATAGTGCTGGGTGAGGAAGAGGCTGTGTCCCTTCTGTCACAGTGCTTATCTGTGAGGCTTTTCAGAGAGAAGGGAGAAAGGAAATCTGTTAGAGGACTAGACATTCTTTTTAATTTTTAAAATGTTTTTTTCATTTATAAAATTAAAATATAATTGTATCATTTCCCCCCTTTTTTCCTCCCTCCAACTCATACTGTGCTCCGTCCTTCCCCATTCCCTTTCAAATTTATGGCCTCTTTATCTTTAGTTGTTATTGCTACACACACACACACACA
>NW_004949116.1:1904330-1906074 GCF_000317375.1 Microtus ochrogaster
GACTGACCATTTGGTTTTGAGTAACAGTTAGGGGCTCATTCCCAGCGAAGGCTGATTCTCTCATTCCAGCATACTTCGTTGCCTGTGGACTCTTTAGTGAAGCTGTCTGCTTACCTCTCTCCCTATTTTGCATGAAGATAATTCTGTGTTCGGTTTGCCTAGCTCGAATATGCACACCTTTCTTTCCCTGCTAGCTGTCTGTCTGTTGGGGAGTGTGAGACCATCAGGGAAGTTTGTCCAGTAGGAAAGAAGGAGCTAGCTAGAGGAGTCAGAGTTAGGGGCATGAGGCCAGCAGGCTGAGGGCAGTGGGTACGTGTCTGTCATCCCAGCCCACACCGTGCTAAGCCTTCTGGCAGCCCGGGAAGAGGGAAGCTGGCTCCGTGGTTGATGTTGCAGGGCTGGTGAGAAGTGAGACTGCTGTGTTAGTGCTGGTTGTGTTTGCCCAGGGGCCATGGTTTCCTGACACTGGGACTGGGGACATTCTTCTTTAGACCCTCCTCAGTCATACCTTCACCTGTCTTGGCTGTGGCCTGCTTAGTATGACAAACGTGCTTTGGGTGGATACATACAGAAGAGAACTGAGCCCATGAGAGCACTTCTACAGAGTCTGGTATGGTAGGAAGCAGAGTGAGCATGCTCCATACCTGTCTCCTTATCTCTTAGAGGGACAAACCCATAGGCTTGGGGTTGGGGGAGGGGAGTCCTGGTGAGGGGCACTGTGTGTCCAGTGCTTTGCTTTGGCTGTTATGTGCAGGAATAATAATTTTCTGTGACAACCGCAGAAGCACCCGGCACTGATCTGTCTTCCCTTTGTATGGAGGTGAGCAGGCAAGAGCCCAGTAGGGCCCAGGCTCCCCAGAAGCTATATGAGGCCCCCTGACATGTCCAGGGTCCCAGGATTCTGACGGGCTGTGGTAACTGGAGTCTGAAAAGTTTCAAGAAGGGTTTATTTATAGTGGTCAGAAGAGAAGGTAGAGTAGAAAACTAGAGTACCCTTAGGAACACGCTCTTAAGTCACATTGCATCCTTGTCCATCCTCAGCCCTCAGGTCATTCTTAACTGGACAGGATCTGGCATCTGTTGCTCTAGGAAGAATTGACTTGTGTCTATTTGAGAGAAGTTCCAGTGACTGCTTGAGGGTTTTCCTAAAGACATGAATGCCAAGACCACTTTTAAAGTCTTCTGAACAGTAAACAGCTATGCGGGGTTAGGTCTGTGTCTGAGAGGAGCTGGGTCAGAACACACTCATTCTCAAACACTGCCTCTTGTCTAACCTTCTGGGCACACTTGACATGAATACCATAGTCAAACCACCCTGAGCTTGGCATAGCAGTGCCCGTGAGTCTGGTCTCTGACAGTCACACCTTGTCCCAAGGGTTTCTCCACATGACAACAGAGGAAAACAGCATGGTCAGGACACTGACCTGGGGATCTAGATGTAACCAGTCACCCAGAAGGAGGCTGGTGCTTAGTAGGGCTGGAGTCTGGGTGCTGAGGACTCTAAAATCCCTGTCTTAGTAGGGCTGGAGTCTGGGTGCTGAGGACTCTAGAATCCCTGTCTTAGAGCTGCAGTCCAGGTGCCGAGGACTCTAGAATCCCTGTCTTAGGGATGGAGTCTGGGTGCTGAGGGCTCTAGAATCCCTGTCTCAGTAGAGCTGGAGTCTGAGTGCTGGGGGCTCTAGAATCCCTGTCTTAGGGCTGGAGTCCAGGTGCTGAGGACGCTAGAAGCCCTGTCTTAGAGCTG
>NW_004949116.1:1906413-1908913 GCF_000317375.1 Microtus ochrogaster
CTCTAGAATCCCTGTCTAAGAAAGGCGTCAACAGCAGCCTGCTTTCTCCTACTCTCTGATCTCTCAGAGCTCCCACTATCAGGTGCCTTTCCACCAAGCCCAAGCAAGGACCAGATGGCACACTTGTGGTTTTCTTTGCCCAACACCCCTGTTACTAGGTGGGCTCCATGAGAAAGGGACCTCTTGTTTAATGTAGTTCTCTGTTGAAGGGACAACTGGGGAGAGCTCCAGGGATGGTCAGGGCAGGCCTTGGAGGACCTCTTTCTACTGGAGAGCTCTGGAAGGTTCTACCCAGAAGTGTTCCACATCTGACCTGCAAGCGCCCTCCAGGACCCTCCCAAAGACATCTGGCTGGAGACTGCAGTGGCCACTCAACTGTGCTTTCTCATGCATGGCCTTGTGGCTCAACTCTTGTCATGGCCTGTCATGTGTTGCCCCTTGAAGGTCCTCAGCTAAGCTCTTGGAACAGTGAGGGCTTCCTGTAGGCTTTCCCAAGTCTATGGGCAGGTTATTAGAGGGAAATTTTCTACAAATACTCAGGTTGGAACTGAAATAGGTCGCAAGGCAGAAGACCGGATCTGAGGTGGCTTCGCAGGACTCTGCTCTTCTGCCTCTGTCTCTACTACCTGCTCTGCAAACCCTGCCTCAGCCACTGTGGCCTCAGCTGGTGTGGGAGACCCTCACTGGTATGGGAGAGCAGTGAGCAGAGCAGACCTGCCATAACCTGGGCTCTCTGGCCTAGGCCTGTACGACATCTCTTCCTCGTAAACTTGTGAGGGTTTTCTGGCTGAGGATATGCAGCCGCACACGGCATCCCAGAAGGCAAGGTTGGGGACTTGGGGCTCCTTGAAAGATGATTTTTATTTTTTTTATAGTTTTCTCAAATGATATTTTCTGTCACAAAGTTAAATGAGGGCAATTTCTCTTTCATTGTCCTAAATAATATTCTGTAGCCTGAGAGAATAGAACTGTTATCTTTCATTGTAACAGCCAGACGGTTTAATGATTCTTGCCCTCCCTCACTCATCAAACATCTGATGCAGTCATGTGACAGAGCTGGAGTTCTCGTGAGCTGTGGGCGGGGGGGGGGGGGGGGTTCATTTGAAAATGTTTCCCCAGGTGATTTGATATGCTTTCTTCCCATGCCGCTCTTCTGAAGGGGTTCCAGTATGAACAGAAGGCCCGGTTGGGGTTGGTTATTAAGGCAAAACAGTTGAAGATCAATGTTAGTGATTTTTCAAGAGCCAATGTTGGTTAGCACAGCTTTCCTGGTTTCTTGGCTCTTGTGAGGGTTCTGCCGGGGTCGGGGTGAGCGGGATGGGGCAGCGCAGGCATGAGTAGCTGTGTGCTTCCGGCTGTTTACAGTGGAGGAAAGTGCTGAGGGAGGCATTGGTGGCCTGCTCATGAGGACAGCATACAACCTAAGGCTCTTGGCTAGTGAAAGGTCTCACATGAGAGAGTCAAGGGGACACAATAGACACTCAGACATGTTGGGGACTCTGAGGAGTCAGGTCCCAGACGGCATGGTAGGGCTCTGAGGAGAATCGACTCATGAGGCAGGAGTGGAGGCCCTCTTTATAGGTCTCTGAGGAAGGAGGACGATGTCTCAGAAAGATTCTGCAGCTAGGCTGTCTCTGATTCCCCTTCAAAATGAAAAAAAAAATACAGCTCTCATCTTAAAGGAAACAGAAAACTGGAGCCCAATTTGAGTGACCATATCCCAGAAGTGCAGATGTAGGTTACCCCAGATTCCATGTTCCAACATGAAAGCGGTTTCATAAAGCTTGATGGTTTTACAGAACAAAGGAAGCCGTCAGTCAAGGCAAGTTTAAAGTGCGGTGGTGGGCACATCAGAGGTGGCTGCAGGGTGATGGGGAGCTGTTCTATAGCCCCAGATGCTGTCTGATGGCTGGCTCTGCTTTGGTGGAAGCTAGGCATCTTCTAAGTTAATAGATTACAAGGGGTTTTAGCCATTAGTCACAGGATCTTAGTTTTGGCACAGAGGTGGGCAAGGAATGGCTCTGCAGAGAGGGCTCACGCTGGCCTGGGATAGGTAACTCACCTCAGGAGCTGCAGCGTCCCAACCTCTCCACATCACTACTGTTCTCAGCCGTCTTTGCAGACAGTTCCTTGCCAGGAATTCTTGTGGACTCTTTGCAGACTTCAGAGACGTGGGGAGGGGTGTGCTGCTACTGATAGCCCCGCCAGACTGGGAGAAGGGAGAGCTGGTGCTTCGGTTAGTGTCTTACATCTGCATCAGCCTTAGTCACACAAGCAGGCCTGCTGGCGAGCAGTTACTGGACAGTCACAGGCAGCTTGGTCTCACCCAAGGCCGCTCACCATCTGCTTTTGTCTTTCAGAATGTCGTTCTTTCTGGAGGCTCCACGATGTTTAGAGACTTTGGACGTCGTCTACAGAGAGACTTGAAAAGAGTGGTGGACGCCAGGTTGAAGCTGAGTGAAGAGCTCAGTGGGGGCAGGATAAAGGTAGGGGCAGTGTG
>NW_004949116.1:1909200-1922477 GCF_000317375.1 Microtus ochrogaster
TTCATTGGAGGATGTCGCTAAGACCACTCATTGCCTCTTCTGCAAGATCAGGCATGGGTGTGTTTGTGCGACCAGGGTGCTATCGAGGCAAGATGGATTTATGGTGAGGGAATGTCCCTGTTAAGGCGAGACAACTCATGCATGCTAGGCTGTGCCCATCACGGCTCTCAGACACTGGGGTGCCACCTGGGCATCTCCCTGAGATGGGTGTTGCTAGGGAAGTGAGAGCAAAGAGCCTTCTGCCGTGAGGATAGCTGTTGCGGTGTTTATTTTGTTGTCGTGTGTGGGGGTTCACTTTGTTATTGATCTTGATAAGCTATCTGGTTGTTTAAAGCCGTCAGTCAGGTTAATTGTTTGTTTTAGTACCAGAAGAGAGCGCACGAGCACTTCCTCCTGCGTCTCCTGGGGCTGGCACTGCAGTGTGGCTGAGGCCGTTGCTGGAGGAGCCCGCAGTCTTTCTTCTGACACACTGGCCGATAGGATGTATTGTGCAGACTGAATGCAGTTTTTCTTTTGCAGCCTAAGCCTGTGGAGGTGCAGGTGATAACACACCACATGCAACGCTATGCCGTGTGGTTTGGAGGCTCCATGCTGGCCTCAACCGTAAGTCCCTTTTCATATGACTGCTACCTTGTCATTTGCTCGTCTCTATCAGGTTTGGATAAATACTGCCTATGAATTAAACACCATGTATTCTGTTTGCATGGCTTTAAACAGACTAAATTCTGTTCGATATAAAAATGTTAGTTATCAGTTCAATTGTATATCTCATTCACAAGCACCCTGCTAATTGTGGGTTGCAGCTAAACATGTGTGCATGAATCTAAAAGTGATCTAGAGCACCTTGGCTTTCTCCTGTGTGTGCACATGTGTGCACATGTACGTGCAGGAGTGTGCAAATTGTGTGAGGAGGTCAGAGGTCAATATTGGATCCTCGTCAATCACCTTTTCTCTTTGAGTCAGCTTTCTCTCCAGGACCTGGCTCACCAGTTAGCCTAGGCTGGCAGGGATCTCGAGGGCTCCACCCGTCTGTCTCCCCAGCAGGAGGATTAAAGGTGTACATGGCCATGCCTGGCTTTCCCTAGGGCGCATGGATGGGCTCAGGTTCTCACGTTTATATGACACGCATATACAACTGAGCCCTCTCCCCAGCACCTTCTTGGGTCCTTTCCAAGTGATTATCTTAATGTATTAATATTTCCTCCTTGAGTTTGTTAGCAGCTATTTTTAGTTCAGGTTAACAAATACTTGATCCCAATAAGTGGAAACTGAGTAAATTTGGTGTTTTCCAGTGCTGGGGACTGCTGAGGGAATTTTTAAAAGTGAAACAAACTTCTGCCTGAGTGTCACCCAGTGGTTGGCAGAGGGACTGCTGGATGAGGACAGCCCTTCTCCTTTGCTCACTGGTTTCCTCCTCTCCTGCTCATCCTCTCCCTCCCGCTGCTCCTCCTGCAGCCGGAGTTCTTCCAGGTCTGTCACACCAAGAAGGACTATGAGGAGTACGGCCCCAGCATCTGCCGCCACAACCCCGTCTTTGGAGTCATGTCCTAGTGTCTGCCTGGGCGCCATCGTCTGACAGTGTCGTGTTGGGAATAAGTGTCCTTCAGAACCCAAAGCAGCCGGGCTCCTGTAGATAGCAGTGCAAGCAGGGTGCTCTCACCACCAGTGTGTGGGGCCGGCTGCAATCCTTCCCGTCAAGCCATCTATCCAGTTACTGTTCGTGGCCCTCTCCCATTGCCCTCCCCCCTTTCCCCTTCCCCTCCCATTTTCTCTCCTTTCCATCTGAGCTTCTAGTTGAAAAGTACAGCTCTGAAGAAGTTCCTCGCAACCTTAGAAACTACTAAAGGAACCGTGATGCAAAGCGGTTTCTCCAGGAAAGAATGTGGGGTGGACCCCTGGCCTTCTCAGCCTATTTTTGTAAATAAAATGTTATAAACTTGAAATACATGTTTATATTTCCTATCATTTTGTATTTTATGGTATTTGGTATAACCGACCGACACCAAGCATGAGTAAGTCTGGATGTCACGGAGTTCTGTAATAAAGTGTTTAACTGTGAGGCATGTTCTGATGTGTGTATAGGCAAACAAAGCAGCAGGCTTTATGCCACACGCCTGCTGGGAAATGATCCCATGTTATTGGGGGTGATGTGAAGTCTGGACACTAACCAGTGTTGGGTGAGCGTTGCTCCAGATGTGCCTGAGCTTCCTGGGCTGTTTTATAGAAGATGGCGGACGGGCCAATGTTGCTGATGTTGGATGAAATGCTAGCCACGCTGTTGTAATAAAAGCTGCTAGAATCTTTATAACTGCTCCTTGTGGTGTCTTCCGGCTTCCCCGTCCATTCACAGATCCTTGGGCTCTGTTACAGGTCTGCAGAGGATTTGAGGATCGATACAATGTGTGTGTGTGTGTATGTGTGTGTGTATGTATGTGTGTGTATGTATGCATGCATGCATGTGTGTGTATGTATGTGTGTGTATGTATGTGAGTGTGTGTGTGTAGAATGTCTTAAAACTGATGACACTAACCTCAGAGTGGCTGGATAACCTGCTTGATGTGTTTTGGGTGGGTGGGGGCGTCCTCGAGCTGTCCAGGCCCCCTTCCTAGGAGAATTTTTAGTCTTCTCCGGTGTCTGCTGAGTCTTTTTCTCACTCAGATGGAGGTCAGGAGATCCAGGGTGCTCCCCTCTCCCTGTAATCCTTGTTACTTTAAAGATTGTCATTCTAGTTCTAATTGTGAGCTATGTTTTACTCTCAGAAAACTTCCCTCTGTAACCATTTGGTTTACTGTTGACATTGGGAAACAAGTTTGAGCTTTGTAGCCTCCTTTATCTTTAGTTACTCACGTCCAAGTCTGAGAATGTTCAATGAAAAATTCTCATAAGCAGAGACTACATTCAAGTAACTATAAATAATTAAAGGAATATTATTGTATGTGTGCATGGTGTGTAGTATGGAGTGGGTACAGGGTCCCATGTGGAGGTCAGAGGACAATGTTGTAAAGTCAGTCCTCTCCTTTGACCTTTGTGTGAGTCCAGGTCTCTGAGCAAGTGACTTTACCTGCTGAGCCGCCTCTTCTATTATAGTGTAATTATACTTACTCTAAATTGTACTTTATTATTTTTAAGTACTCAGTGAATATTTATTAAGTGTAAATGTACACTTCATCCGCATTGCTTGCTAATGTGCTTATCAGTCTGTGCACATGTGCACACACGCACAAACACACATATGCACACATACATGCACACATCACACCTGAGCATGGCAGTACTTGTGTGCTTACAGTCTCAGCATTTACAAGGCAGGGAGAGAAGGGTCACAAGCTTGAGGCCCGCCTGGTCTGTACAGTGGGTTTTATGTCAGCCAGGGATACATAAACAGCAAAGACCCTCACTTGGCCTGAGATGGTCACTGAGTAGACGCTCTGTTGTGCAAGCCTGGCAGTGTGGGTTTGGGTTTCAGCAGCCATAGTTGAAGGTGAGTTTGTCTTCTGACTTTTGCCTCTGTGCTGTGGGATGTCTGCTTGTACACACATACACACATACACACACACACACACACACACACACACACTAAAGTATTTTCAAAAGTTAAAAACAATAGCAAAACCCAATATATACAAATATAAATAGATAAGTGTTCATACACAGAGATGTGTTGTGGCTTACGGTATGGCTGTGTACCAGTAAGCCCTTTGGGAACGGTTTATCAAGGGTGTTTACTGTACCTCTCCTAGCTAAGCTGAGCCTCTTCACGTGTACTCACATGAGCCTACGCGTGGGCAAAATTGTCTAACACAAAACCAGCTTTGTAACAGACTGTTGACTATACACATGGGCACTGTGCAGACATGGTAGGATGTAAAACACCATCGTGCCATGCTGGCAGCGTGGCACACCGTAGAGTGGTGTCTCCTCTCACGATGGCATGTGTGACTGAGTTACAGTTACTGCTACTGCCACACTTCACAAGTGTGATGGGCCGTGTCGCTAGTCTGAAATGACACCAGAATAGGGAGTGTGAAAAATTCTAAGAATGATTTAAGTTCAGGGTGTTGTTTGCATGTGTGAATTAAGTGCTGTAGGTATATTAGTGCAGTATCAGTGAGATGGGCTACTCACGAAGGAAAGAGCTTTGTTTAGCAGCTGAGCTCAGAGGTTCAAGGGCATCAGTTCAGCTCTGGTGAGGACCCTCATTTTGCTCATGTAGATGGCCACAGTGGTGAGCACTGTGGGAGTGAGGGCTGCATCTGGGTTCAGGAAGCCATACAACACTGAGTGGGGCAGACTTCAGGCTTTTGTAATGAGCCTCTCCTGGGAATTACCTTAATCTCTTCTAAGGACAGAGATCCAAGTGTGACCCAAAGGCCTATGTAAGGGGCTCCAGGCCAGCCAGGGAGCAAGATTCTGACAGTGAGAGGGTCACCAAGGAAAAGCCATTGCACCAACCTGACAACCTGGGTGTGACCTTCAGCACCCGTTATGGAAGGAGAGAACTGGAACCCCCATAGCTGGATGTGTTTATGGCTAGGATAGGACAGAGTGTAGTGGTTGTTTTGGACATATGCTGGGGTGGGGGGCATGTAGACCATATCCCTCCATCAGTGAAGAAGCCTACGATATCCTGTGCTGTTTGCTGTGTTGCAGGGATACTCAACCACAATTTCCCACTCAAGGGTTTGGGATCCTTCATTGTCTTTCATCCAGACACAGTTTTCTCTGCACCTTCCAGCTGTTTTATTGCAACAAATCCCTGGCTTGTCTGTCTGCTTCAGCCACCCTCTCTGTATCCTGTACACGGACCAAGAGTACCTCCTTCTCCCCATTTTCATCTTAATTTTTATACTGAGTGCTTTTTTGGGGGGAAGGGGGTCAGCTTGACAGAAGTTGGAGTCATCTGGGAAGAGGGAGCTTGAATCAAGGAATCATCCCCAATCAGATGGCCCGTGAACAAGTCTATGTGTCATTTTCTTGGTTGATGATTGATATTGGTGGGTGTAGCCCTAGGCGGGTGGTTGGCACCATCCCTGGGCAGATGGACCTGGGCTGGCTGCAGGAGAACAAGCAAGTTAGCAGTCTCTCCGTGGTTCCTACCTCTGCTACTGCTTGCGCTCCTGCCCTGACTTCCCTCCGTGATGGTCGGTGATGGAGTCATGTCAGCCAAATAAGCTCCTTCCTCCCCAGGTTACTGCTGGTCATTGCAGAGAAGCAAACTATGATATTTGCATACTGTTTTGGAGCCATGGTGCCTCCCTGGAAGTGTCCTTCCAACCTTATAGTCTAGGTGTGAGCCATCTTGTCTGTGGCCTTCTTCACATGGTGTGGTTTGTGTTTTTCACAGTGACTGCCTTTCTCTGCCCCACGGGCAGCTGCTTTGATTTGCCTCCTCCAGGCTTCCAGCATAAGGCTTCTGTATGTCAGTGTTGGGCACCCACGTTGGCCAAACTAGGGCCACTGTAACCTGGTCTCGGATCCAGATCATCTAGCTCCCTGCTCCTGCTTGCCACAGATTGTTGTTGAAATCCTTTTAGTTATTCATTTTTGTTTCATTAATTGTGTGTGTGTGTGTGTGTGTGTGTGTGTGTGTATATATATGGTGTAAGGACATGTTTGTGTGGGTGCACACCCGTGGAGGCCAGAGGTCAGTGTCAGATGTCTTTCTTAATCGCTGTCTAGGTTTTGAGACAGAGTTTCTCAGTGAACTGTAGCTCACCAATTTGGTTAGACCTCCTTTCTTTGCCTCGCCCCTTCTCCATGCTGGGGCTGTAGGCATGTGCCACGATACTCGACTTTTTAGTGGGTTCTGGGAGTCCAAACCCAGATCCTCAGGCTTACATGGCAGGCACTTCCTCCCCAGCCCACAGGGCATTTTATTTTAGAGAAAGCAGTTCTGCTTCCCACTGCAACAAGACTGTAGAGTGTTGTACCCTGCTACCCTAGCCCAGATACATCTTAGATGAAGGGTCAGAAATGGGGCATGGGGATGAAAAGGAGGGTGCCCATGGTTTGCTTCCATTTCCAGACTCCTAGCTGGTGCCAGCCTAGGAACCCTAACAAAAAGACCTTTTGACTCAGACATGTAAATATACATTTTGGCTGTTCCTTAAGTGAATGATGTCTAGTTCCCTCTTTCCTTGGTTTCCAAGTTTTGTAAGGGCCCAGCTGCTGACAGTAGGTTTGAGTTTAAAGTTTTTGTGTATTGTTTGCAGCTACCAGATAGTGTATAGAAAACCAAACAATGATTTGGTAATGTGTGTTGGTCACTTTACAGAGAAGGTAAATACTTAGAATTATGTTGCTAATTTAAAGACCCCCCCCCCACACACATGCCTTTTGTTCAGGTCGACTTAGCCTAGATTATAATGTAGTAGAATGCTGGCAAAGCCATGCTTATGTGAGAAGAGGCTCATGTCTCTGAGTGAAGTTTCTTTGAGACTACCTTTAATTTTCTAAATGAGGATAGAGAACTTGAGATTTTAATGACTTGTTGCTACACAGACCAAGTTTAAGGAAAAAAAATACATGAGGAAAAAATGTTGCCTATAGAGGTATATTATTTGTGTTTTAATAAATAAAGCTTGCCTGAAGATCAGTGCAAAGCAGCCACATTAGTCAGCCATCCAGGCCAGGCAGTGGTGGTGCACACTTTTAATCCCAGCACTGGAGAGGAATATAAGACAGGAGAAGATGGGTCTCATTCTCAGTCTCAATCTGAGGATTCGTGGAGGCAGGATCATCATTTCAGTCTGTGGTAGAGGTAAGGGCCAGTGGCTGACTGCTTTGCTTTTCTGATCTTCAAGTTGAACCCCAATATCTGTCTCTGTGTTTTTATTATTCGTGCTACAGTTGTCAGCTGGGGGCTCTGTTACTGTTGTTCCAGGTAACGTGTGCTCTGCTAAGGAGACCCATTGCCTGCCAGCTGCCCTCAGTGGAGGCTGAGTTTTGAGTGTTGGGATATGAATGACCCCAATCTTAAGGATTTAATGATATCAGAAAATCAAAGTAGAATTTCAAATCCGGCAGCTGGCTCATGCACTTGGAGAGTAGATGACTGAGCCTGTGTGTTGATGTAGCTAGTCTCAGGTGGTCTCTCTGGACTGGTCATAACTGGAGGGTGACCATGAGAAATGCTCCCTCTGCAGGAGGCAGTAGGAATCATCCACAGAAGGTTTGAAGAGGTGAGTGTTTCAGGGGGGTGATAGCTCATGCTCCCACTCCCTAACGTGACTAACAGGCTCTCACATGGCTGAAGTTCAAACCATCTGTGATTCATTCATGCACCCTCCCCTTTTATCTCATCTGCACACATTATGGTTTGTGGCAACCTCTCAGCTTAATCAAGTGCACAACTGATTTCAAATCATAAGAGTGCTCTGTTAAGAGTATTTGTTAAATAATTCTTTACTTAACTAAAGAGTATTTCATAATGTTTCTTTTCAAAGTAACTGTCTGGCTTGTTAAATAGAAATATAAATTGACAAGGTAATTGCAGGCAATTGCATGGGATTCAGATTTACTAGGTCATATGGAGAGAAATCCTTTTAAAAAGAGAAGAGAGGCTAGAGAGATGACTTTGTGGCTAAGGGTGCTTGGTGTTTTTCTAGAGGATTTGAGTTGGGCTACCATCACTCCGCTCCCAACTGTGCAGGGTGTCTCACAACTGCCTATAACTCCAGCTCCAGGTGAGCCGATGCTCTCTTCTGGCCTCTTCAGGCACTGCATGTACACTGGATGCTTGTACACAGACTCATGCATATAAATCAAAAGTGAAAACAAATGTTAAAAGAGAAGCTATAGCTTGATCTTAGTATCATATAAGGTTGGATTTTTTAAAGTAGCTTTTTTAGGAACCCTGTATTGTTCTCAGTTAGGGACGCAGCTGTGTATTCTTTACTTTCTCTTTTTAGGTTGGGATGCTATGCATTGCTCTTGCTGGGCATGTGTGTCCTTTTCTGCATAATCACATATATAGCTTCTCAGTTAATATATGACTACTAGGAATTTAAACATTTAATTGATGAAATATAGTTTTAAATTATTAAAAACGAATAATTATAAACCTAGGAGTTTATGGTGTCAAATAAAAACTTAATGACATGGCTCTCTCTGCAAATCCAATATTTGGGGGTCAGATCAATGAAGCCAATGAACTCCACTAAGAGCGCTCTTGGCTGCATTAGCACCTGCCAAGCGAGTCTGAAGGTTTCTCAGCATTGACTTGGATAATACTCAGGAGTGGTATAGCGGACACCCCAAGTTTTAACCAAGGGTTTTTCTCTAGTTGCTGAGCAGACCTGGGGAAGAGAGGAAACACTGTGTATGACAGATACCACTGCTGACCAGTTAAGTGAAGAATTACCGTAAGTGCAGCCTGGCTAGGCAGAGTGATATAGTGGGGAGGGTGGTGACGTGTGAATGCCTCACTATAAAGCTGTGGGTGAAGTTAACTGGGGTCGTGAGAAGGGAATGAGAAGTCAGAATGGCTGGACACTGTCACCTTCAGATGTGGGACACAGATAGCCACAGTTTATTATCATAAAGTACAGGAATTATGGGAAAAGGTACTTTTAATTTTGATTTTATTTTTGTGTGTGTGGGTATTTTGCCCACATGTATGTCTGTGAACCATCTGTATGCCTGGTGCCCATGAAGGCTAGAAGAAAACGTCAGATCCTTTGGAAATGAAGTTACAGATAGTGTGAGCTGCATTGTGGGTGCTGGGAATTGAACCCCAGTCTTCGGGTTCTGGAAGAGCAGCCAGTGATCTTAGCCACTGGGCCATCTCGCTAGTCCCTGGTTTTTAAAACTGGAGCTACCAATCAGATTATCTTATGGCCAAACTTAGAAGTATTTGCTCGTTCTCTCTCGCTTGCTCACTCTTGCTCGCTTTCTCTTTCCACTGTGCTTGTTTACTTTGTAATGCAATAGAAAAACCCAGTGTTATCTGTCTCTGCAGCAGCACCAGAGAGCTACTGAAGAAAACTTGAGGAGTCTGACGGGAATGGTAATTAGAAACAAACTAGCTATCGGAGTAAACCTGTGCAGCGTGCAGGCAGAGACAGCTAACTGAGCCTTCCTATGACATCTTTTATCTTAATTAGGGTAGTAGGCTCAACTTGCCATTCTGATTATGCAGCCGTTTACTTGAGCTGAATTAGCATGTTTTAACATATTTATTCATTAGGTCTTATGCCCACAATAAATTAAACTTTATAGGTAATCAAAACATGGTTATGTGATGTAATTACAGCTCTCTGAATTAGAGTTTAAGGAAGTTACTGCCATACTCTGTGTGACCTCAGTGTCCCCTAACAGCAAGTATTAATAGCATTGTAAAATTTCTAGTAATGTGCAGTTTAGGTCTGGGTTGATTTACAGACGGGTGGCTTCTGCAGAGCTGGTAGTGCCGAGCAGAGCCTTTAGGCGCAGCGGTAGCAGCCTCACAGGGAGTATCCTCTGATTTAGGGTAAGTCACTAGCCACGAGCGCTTCATTTCCTGTGACAGTACCCTGGGAAGTTGTTAAGTTCATGATAGGGTCAAGTGGGACTTGATTTCACACAGAAGTGGGGTGGTGTATGTAGTCATGCCCCGGACAGCTTTGTGGGTATTTGTTCCCATGTTTTATTACCGACCTGCTGGGTAATTTACACTTGTTTATTCATTTTTGTGTTTGTATAGAGGCATGCACACATGTGGAGGTCAGAGGACAAAGTGTGGGGCCTGGTTCAGTCCTTTCACTTTGTGGGTCTCCTCCTCCTCCTCCTCCTCCTCCTCCTCCTCCTCCTCCTCTTCCTCCTCCTCCTTCTCCCTTTTGAACAAAGGAAGTGTTCGTATGTTCTTACAATCATTCCCCTTCTCCCCAAGTTGTACCATTTCCATGGCTTGTCCGGAAAGCTGTCAGCAATGACTACTGAGATTACTCCAAGTCCTCATCTCCAGGTGATCAGGGAGTAGATGTGATGTTTACTCCCCACTATTGGAGTTGGACAGCTTGCCTCTTCCTCCCTATATACCAAGGAGGCAATGGGTGATGTGATGAGCTTACCATCCTCTGATGTGTCCCATGGGCCAGTGTTGCTTCACAGGACCACACAGGAGTCACTAGTGAGCCTTGCAGAAGGGTCCAGTAAAGGTGACTCAGTTCTCTTCTGTGCTGGTTTGAAAGAAAATGACCCCCAAAGGGATCATTAGGAGGTGTGGTCTTGTTGGAGGAAGTGTGCCTTTGTGGAGGTAAGTTTTAAGGTTTCATACATGCTCAAGCCACACCCAGTGTCTCAGACCATTTCCTGTTGCTTGTGGGTCAGGATGTAGTAATCTCAATTTCTTCTCTGGTGCCATGTCTGCCATGTCTCAACATGATGATAATGGACTAAATCTCTGAAAACATAAGCCACCCCAATTTAATGTTTCCCTTTATAAGAATTGCCATGGCACGGTGTCTCTTCACAGCAATAGAAACCCTAAGTAAGACAGCGTCCAAGTGAACTGGGCTTCATTCTCAGTGGTTGCTCCTGAGCATGCGCAGGAAGGTGGAACATGAATACTAGTTGGGGGTGTGTGAGAGGTTTTAGGGTGCTACCATCTGATCCCCAACTGCAAACCAGTGGGAACAGGGTATGAGAGACAGTCTTGGCCAGATGCCCCGGCACAGCTGCCCTCAGATGGGTCTGTCTGTCCATCCTCAGATGGGTTGGCTAATGGAGGATGCCTTCACCACGAATCTGGAAGACTGCACTGAATATGGAAGAGAACCCGAGGGTTCTAGAAAGGTAAAGATTTAAACTCCAGGATATTGCTTTTATTGTGAGTCGCTGAGAAAAGATTATGTGCTTTTGATGACCATTGGTAATGAATAATTAAGGAGAATTTCAGTTCGCAGGCACTTTGCAGAAGAATTGTAATTAGCCAAATGGGGCTCTTGGCTCTTGCTGTTTCTTTCATCTTGTTCTTGTGCCCATTCTCATCTGGGCTGAGTTCTCCTCAGGCCGCGTTTAAGCAGCCTTTGAAGGAGAAGCTGAGTTCTTCAACTGGGATTGGACTTGGAATGTCAACACAATAACCCAAGGGTGGTGCTGGAGAGGGGGGATCTCAGCAGTGTCCACGGGTGAGAATTGCAGGGTGTGGCGATGGGGTCACGGTGACATCAGATTTCTGTCTCGTAGACTCTTTCGAGGGAGCGAGAAGGATGTGGGGTCACAGGGTGCTTGCTCCTGGAGGAACTGGGGAGCTCCATTTTCATGCGTGTTTAAAAGGCACGTGCTTGAGGGGGTATTTTGAATGAGAAAAACAATTTCTGTTCATCTGGGGAAATGTCAGTGACATTGTATTTGGGATTCAGACAAATTTCCAGTGTCACTTGCCAACTAGCTGATGGCCTGCTCCCAGCTGTGAGGGCTCTGCCATTCCTACCTTTGTTCCTGCCTTGACTGTGGCACTCGAGGGTGGCCCCATGCCTCCTCTCTGGAGAACGTGAAGAAAAAGGATATATTAAGACTGCTCTCTGGGCTGAGTAGATGGCTCAGTGGGCAAAAACCACATGTTCCTTGCACATGAAGACCTGACTTTGGATCCTAGCACCCACATATTGAACCAGGTGTGACTCCACGTGTCTGCAATGCTAGCAGTATCAGGGAGAGGGACAGCAGGATTGCTGGGCCTTGCCGGCTGCCAGCCTAACCCCACTGGGCTGATGTCTGTATAAAGAAGCCCGGCTGGTTTTGCTCAAACATGACTTAGTCTCATGTCTCCCATTTGCACGCTGGAAGACACTGCCATACAGTTGGGGCCAGGTGTCTGAGGCTGTCTTTGTTTTCTCATTCCTTGATTTTCAAAATTTCAAAGCTGGTTGTCCCCATCCTGGATGCCTGCTGCAGAGTCATGTGAGTCACCTGTGGGTTTTTTGTTCTCTTCTCTTCTGTTTTGTTTTTTTTTTTTTTTCAAGCCAGGGTTTCCTCAGTGTCATAGCCCCAGATGTCCTGGAACTCACTCTGTAGACCAGGTTGGCCTCGAACTCACAGAGACCTGCCTGCCTCTGCCTCTGGCTACTAGAAAGCAAGCTCTGAGCCCTTGGTGGAAAACAGCATGGCCAGGGACTTGGTATTGTGGCTGACGGGAGGAGATCCCTTCCTAACAGTCTCTAGGGGGCCCAGCCCACTCTGGCCTCGTGGAAGCTTGGTTGTGGGAGGAACAACACAGGTGTCATGCTTCTCCAGATCTTCCCAGTGTCCGTGCCTTTTGGCACGCAGATTCGCCATGGGATCATGCCTCCATCTCTTCTTCCCCAAGTTCCAGGTTCCTCGGGGCAGGGCCTTGAAGCCACGGTGGTTGGCTGATGACTGACAGGCAGTTCCTTTACAGACCCTGTGAGAAATGAAACAAGGCCCTTGTTAGAACAGACAGCAGAGGTTCAGGATGCAGAGAGCAGGTAGCTTCACCTGGGGCAGAACCTTGTGTTGGCTCACGCAGCTGAAGTCCAGGTTCCAAATATCCCTGGTGACCCTGATGCAGATGAGTATGCAGGGAGAGGGATGCTCTGTGGACCTCAGCCCACATTTGCTCTCCAGCCACAGCGCCCTCTTCCTGCAGGGAGAGGGATGCTCTGTGGACCTCAGCCCACAACTGTTCTCCAGCCACAGCGCCCTCTTCCTGCAGGGAGAAGACTGTGAAGTTCCCGGTTCTCTTTCATCTTAATTGCACCTAGTTTTACCAGTGCCATGTTCCTTTGGTGGGTTAGGCTGTAATAAATAAGCCACGGGGCATCTGGGCCATAACAGTTATTGATTCACTAGTCTTCTTGTAAATTGAGGAAGAGAAGAAGCAATTATGGGCAAAAATACATTTTAATTTAAGGTGGATCCTGTTAAACTTTTACAGTTGAATGGTGAATCAAGGTGACGGCACAAGCCACCTAGAAGGTCCCTGGCTTCCTGTCTGCCCTGCTCCAGCGACCTCAAGTCTAGGAAGGGTTTGCTCTGGCCCCTAATGATACAACATTTGGCACTCTGTAACCCAATTATTTTATCTATTTATTTATTTTACTGTGCAATCCAAAATTTTCTCTACCCCGAAGTCTCTGGCCTGTGCTTTGGTATCCTAGGGCGTCCTCTCTGAGCTGAATGATTTTGCTGGACTTGCCATAGTCCAGGCCGAGGTGGTACTTACTGTTATAACTTTAAAAAGAAATGGCAGGAGTCACACCATGCATGCAACATAGGCTCACATAGGAGGTTCATTGGAAGAGGAGAGAGAAGGGACAGAGAAGCAGGCAAAGAAG
>NW_004949116.1:1923870-1926311 GCF_000317375.1 Microtus ochrogaster
CCATAACTGAGGCAGAATGAATCAGTAGCTTTTTATCAAGCAAGGATAGAATGAGAAAGTCACAAGCCGCCCCAGAGAGTCGTTACTCAAAGACCCAAGGGTCCAAGAAATGACAAAGGTACAGGCCATCTGGTGAGTCAACGTGCAAAGGGTGGGGAATGAGGGCTCTGAGCCCGAGAGAGCCATGGTTGCCTGGCACCAGGGCTTAACGGGGGCAGAAGGTGAGAAACCATGCTGGAGAGAGGAGTCCTCATGCATGGGAAATATCCAGAGGTGGTAGACAGGAGGGGCTCACCAGTCATGCTGGTGTTGGATGAAGGGGCCCAGCAATCCGATGAAGTGAGGTGGTTCAAGGTTTTGGTGTGTCTCAAACTGCCGGCAGGCAGGAGGAAATGTCAGGAGAGCCTTTCTGGTCAGGGAACCAATGTTATAATTTAACAAAGAAATGGCAGGAAGGAATCACACCATGCAACAAAGCTCACACAGGAGATTTATTGGAAGAGGAGAGAAAAGGAGCAGAGACCAGTCCCTGGAGACAAGAGTATCTAACAGAAGAGAGAGAGATGGGAACGTAGTGAATGTGCACAGGAGGTGTTCTTAGTGGCTGCAGCTGAGGACGTATCCTGTTAGGACCATAAGGAAGGTCAGTACAGATGGCCTGGGGTCTGGGGTCTGGAGCCTCCAGGGCAGGAGACAGAAGGTCTGCCATGTGGAGCCCGACTCCCTCCTTTGTGCCTGAGTCCACTGGACACAGCCTGTGTAGTGTCCTCAGTTGCCACCACTGAGATCATCACTCATCTATCGTAGGGTGGTAATTCCTCCTCTGTGAGGGAAAACTGGAAGCTTCACTGCTGGAAGCCTGGGTGCTGGCCCTGGAATCTCATCTGGATTCACCCTGTCCCTTGTCATGATGGACCGTGACTCAGAACAAGAGTGACCCCTTTAACCATGGGTGCGATAGCTAATCTTGGTTGTCAGATTGACGATGTGAAACCAGCTACAACCTAAGCACTGCGCACCTATGAGGGGTTCTCTTAACTGAATCCTTTGAGGTGGGCAGACCATCCCTGAATCGGAGCCACACACCTTTTAGTGGTTGCCCACATAAAAGGACATGGAAGAAACAAGAGTTCGCTTTCTGCCCTCACTCTGGCAAGTTTACATACCCTGCTGCTGAGATGGTCCTTCTTTAGTATTAAGATCTACTACTCTGGAATTCCAAATAGATTAAAGACAACTACCAGACTCTTGGCCTTTCCATCAGGAGACAGTCATCGCTGGCTAGCTGGACCACAGCCACTCTAATTATATATATACAAATATGTACATATATATATACATATACAAGTATATGTATACATGCACATATATAGGATGAATATAATGGTCATATTGCAACATCTCATATATACTACACACACACACACACACACACACACACACACACACACACACACACACACTCTCCTGCACGCATACACAAGTGCACATATCCCTTTAGTGATGAGCTGATTTGTTCTGACTTGCTATTATCCCTGGCCAAGGGAGGCACCAGTCATGAGTTGTATCAGAATCCTGGTTTGTGTCTTTGCTCCTTTTTTGTGGGGTAGGGCCATAGCACCTTGGAGGATTCCTTTTCCCTTCTTCATTGATTAAAAATCATTGGCATTTTCTCTTGATGTGCATGTCCTGTGAGCTATAAAGAGGTGTGTAATATATGGTCCCTGTACTCTAGAATGGCTCTTCTGACCCAGGATGGAGAAGGGAGTGAGTGACGCCCAGGGCCTTCTAACCAGCCCACAGACTGCATGGGACGTCTGTCTGCGAAGGCCTCAGTTGCCCACAGCAATCCTCAAGCAGCTCATTTAGCTGTATTTTCCTTCTGGTCTCATACAAATCAGCTGCCCAGTGTAAGCCTGTGGTTGGGTCAGATAAGTACGGAAGTGAACAGCTTCCAAGTCTGTGAAGTTCAGGTGTGGAGTTTGGGGGTGCTGCACTGACGGCTATCCAGGGTGAGGTACTGACGGCTATCCAGGGTGGGCACTGACGGCTATCCAGATGACGCACTGACGGCTATTCAGGGCCATGCACTGACGGCTATCCAGGGCCATGCACTGATGGCTATTCAGGGTCATGCACTGGGGGCTATCCAGGGTGGGCGCTGACGGCTATCCAGGGCCATGCACTGGGGGCTATCTAGGGACATGCACTGGGGGCTATCCAGGGTGCTGCACTGATGGCTATCCAGGGCCACGCACTGACGGCTATCCAGGGTCATGTACTGGGGGCTATCCAGAGCCATGCACTGGGGGCTATCCAGGGCTATGCACTGACGGCTACCCAGGGTGCTGCACTGACAACTATCCAGGGTGGGCGCTGACGGCTATCCAGGGCCATGCACTGATGGCTATCCAGGGCCATGCACTGATGGCTATCCAGGG
>NW_004949116.1:1926499-1927632 GCF_000317375.1 Microtus ochrogaster
CCAGGGTGCTGCACTGACAACTATCCAGGGTGGGTGCTGACGGCTATCCAGGGTGGGTGCCTTTCACTCAGGGAGCCACCTGCCTCCACACCTGGGGCTGTGCTGGGTTTCTCATAGGAGCACTTGGGAGGCTGAGGAGGACGATCAGAGTTCAAAGTTATTCTGGACTACATGGGGGCGGGGCCTTGTCTCAACAAACAATCTGTACCCACAGATTTTTAGGCTAGAATTGAAAACAAGCCGTTGAGAAATCAGGAAACAGTTACCCACACTTTGTCAAGCCTTGTTTGCAGTTTTCCTTCAGAACTTGCCAATGACAAGACACACTCTTCTCATGCGGCTTCAGCGGGGCCCACGGTGGCCCTTCATCATTGGCAAAGCTCCTTGACAGTCGATGCAACACTGTGAGAACACAATGGTTAATCCAGTGGGTATTCTAGATCTTAACAAACGCTTGCATGGACACTAGCTTGTATTTTTCTTCTCTGAGTCCAATTCCCGACAGTATGACTGTAGAGGTTTGCTGTAGCATTTCTGAGAACGGGTATGGGTTTGTGTTTACAAATGTTGTATCTTGCTGTGGGGTGAGGTTTGTCTCGGATTCCGTGCAGGGCCCAGGGGTGTAAGCCAGCTTCACACTACCAGCAGGAGATGGATGGTGCCTCTCAGCCAGGAGCAAACAGCCTGGGGTGGGGTCAGGGAGCATGCTCTGTCTCAGGACTTATGAGCTGTCCCAGCTCCTGCCTCGGCCACTGGCTCTGGACAGCTGACTGGTGTCCTGGTGTGGCTGCTGCTTCCTGCTTTGGCACACCCTGGTCGCCACACACCCTGCTCACCTGGGAGGTGGAGGTGGACCTCTAGGGTCTGCTGTCTCTGTTGGGCCTGTAACGGAAGGTTCCACAGATGAAGCTTCCATGTCAGAGAGCTGCGTTCTCTCATTGCCTGCTTCACCTTACTTCTGTCTGTTGCCCTTCCTGCCTTGGGTCAGCCATGCTCATTCACTTCCTGTTCAGACAGAAAGCCCCCCATCCAGGACCCTCCACAGCCCTGGGCAGTACAACCTCATGCCCAGACGGTTGTTGGGAGAGGCTCCCAGGAGTGCAGGTGAATGCAGTTCATATCTTGTCCATCTG
>NW_004949116.1:1928167-1936493 GCF_000317375.1 Microtus ochrogaster
GTTCCTGTGGTACATGCCTGCAATCCCAGTAAGAGGGAGGGAGACCTGGGCAGGAAGATCAGGAGGTCAAGGTTATGCCGGGCTACATAATTTTAGGCTAGTCTGGGCTACATGAGACCCTGTCTCATAAAACCCACAAGTGCACATGTGTGTGAGAACACACACAGATTGGGGAGGGTGAGAAAGGACTGAAGAGAGGCAAAGGAAAATGGCCTATGGAGGGCAGCAGCTGTCCACCCTTCTTGTCGGGAGATTCTTGCTCCAGTGTCTTTGAGCTTTACTTCTGTGTTGTAGGAGCCCACTTGTTTGCTTACCAGACTCCCAAAATAATCACTCAGAAACCATATTATTTAAAAAAAAAAAGAAACCATATTATTTAAATCACTGCTTGGCCCATTAGCTCTGGCTTCTTATTGGCTAACTCTTACATCTCTATTAATCTGTGTATTGCCACGAGGCTGTGGCTTACCAGGTAAAGTTCTGGTGTCTGTCTCTGGTGGGGCTACATGGCTTCTCCTGACTCCGCCTTCTTTTCCCCAGCATTCAGTTTAGTTTTTCCCACCCAGATCTGTTCTACCCTATCAGGCCAAGCCAGTTTCTTTATTTATTAACCAGTAAAAGCAACACATAGAAAGAAAGGCCTCCCACATCACTTCTGTGAGATCTAACTCAGTCTTGTTAGTCAAGGTGCCATCCAGTAACTGAGCCCCAGGAGCTGAGCATAGGCCTTGCAGAGGCAGGCTCTCAATTTCTGTTGTGGAAACAACTGAAAATATTTCTAACAATCAGAGTTGCACACCGATGGTGAAAGCAAGCCATTGCTGTCATGGCAGCTCCTGGGAGACTCTTTCTGGTGAGCATTGACTTCCATCCAGCAGGTGAGTAGAGCCGCCCTCCCATTTCAAGATCTAGCCATGGTCAGCCCTCCAGGGTGGGGGAGGTGGTGGGATACCCAGTCAAGTTCAGTCCCTCAGAAAATACTCTTGGTCACTGGGCCATTTCTTCAGCCTTTCTTTCTATTTTTATTAATGGAAAATTTCCATACTTCACTAGCAAGCTATAGAAAGGCCTCATTATATTTTATTTTTGTGTATATCTGTGTACACCAAGTGTGTGTGTGTGTGTGTGTGTGTGTGCGTGTGTGTGTGTGTGTGCCCATGGAAGAGGGCTAAAGGAGGGTATCAGGTCCCCTGGAGCTAGAGTTACAGGTGGTAGATAAGGTACAGATGTCACATGGTACTGCGGATGGGGACTCTTAGGCAAGAGGCAGGTGAAGCCATGTGATTTCTATTGGCTGGCACAGATCTGTGGAGGATGAGGGATGGAGGGCAACTTTTGTAACTTGGGACAAAGCTAAGTAAGTGGACATGCTTGGGCACTAGCAAGCCCCCAGTGACAGGTGACAACTGTGGACCTGTGCGTGCATTAGGACTGACAGAGGACAGAGACAGGCACTGGGGCAAGGAGCACAGAAGAGTGGTGGAGGAGGGCGATGGGTTTGAAATGGAACTCTCAAATCTAATTAGCGGCACACTTATAATGAAACCAATTCACTCCTTGCGTTGCCGTGAACAGAGGCCACGGGCAGGAGGAAACTTATTTACTGTATCAGTTGCCTTTTGCCTCTTAGTGGAAAATCAATTTATTTTAGTGCTCATTGGGTATTAACTGTATTAACTGTTTTTTTTTTTTTTTAAATCCTCTCCTACCTCAGCTTGGGGAAGGGACTCCTGACTCAGAAAATTCGAGTTCTCACAGAGAGTGGCAGTGAGCTGATGCTCAATGGATGCTTCTTCCGTTCTCAGTCATGGAATGCACCAAGTTCTCTGCGTTCTGTGATAGAGCACAGCTGTATGTATGCCATATTCTCTGGAGACTCGGAGTCCCATGGAGGCCCTGCCTGCTGAGGGGCTGGCTTGCAGGGATGGGTGGGTGTAGACCCAGAGCACGGCTCAGGAGACACGGTAATGCTCACAGCACCTGTGGATGCTGGTCATGGCTTAGGAGATAAGACAATACTCACAGCACCTATGGGTGCTGGTCATGGCTTAGGAGATACGGCAATGCTCACAGCACCCAAGGATGCTGGTCATGGCTCAGGAGTCACGGCAATGCTCACAGCACCCGAGGATGCTGGTCATGGCTCAGGAGACACGGCAATGCTCACAGCACCTGAGGATGCTGGTCATGGCTCAGGAGACACTGCAATGCTCACAGCACCCATGGGTGCTGGTCATGGCTCAGGAGACACAGCAGTGCTCACAGCACCCTTGGATGCTGGTTCATGTACCACCTTGACTGAACCGCGGTACAAGATTTCTTGGTCAGATATTATGGTAGTTTGAATGAAAACTACCATACCCTCATGTATTTGGTCTCAAATTGATGGAACTATTTGTGAAGACTTGGGAAGTGTGGCCTTGATGGAGAAAGTGTGACACCGGGGGCTGGCTTTGAGTTTCTAGTTTTCTCTTTCTCGTTCCTGCCTGCCGTTTGAGATTAAGCTCTCAGGTTTCTGTTCCTGCTGCCATGTCAGCCTTTGTTGTCATGGCTCTGCTTCTCCATCAAGGACTCTTATCCAGCTGGAACCATGGGCCAAAATCAACTTTCCCTTCCTTATGTTGTCTTGGTCAAGGTGTTCCATCCCTGCAACAGAAACTAACGCAGGTGTCTGCGCGTTGTTGCTGGGAAGGTGTTTTGTGGATGTGTTCAGGAGGCCCTCAGAACAGGAGACCACCATCCACTGCACGGGTGAGCCTTGTCCAGTCAGCAGTAAGGCATGTTGTCTGGGTGGGAGGGCTTCTGCCTCACCCATTGGCGTTCCCAACCTGTGACCCCACCTGCAAGCTTCTGGCTTGCCTGTCCTGTCATCCACCTCATGAACCAGTTCCTTAAAAGCTCCAAAGTCACAGAGAAACCCTGTCTAGAAAAATCAAAAAAGAAAAAAAAAAGTTTCCTGACTCAGTCTCTCCGTAGACAGACCCTTTGGCTCTGTCCTGTGTAGGACTCTGACGGGCAGAACCCGAACCTGCCCTCCCGCCCAAGGCCTCACCGATTCGGGCGTGCAGCGGTCATTCTGTTTCCTCCCGAGCACAGACTCAGCTGCAGAGAGACCTGGAAGAGGTCGTGGCTGCAATTGTTTAGAGCAGGCTCCTGAGAGGAAACCTGTTTGCTCTGCAGCTTCTGGGGAGGCTCTTTGTGGACGCTGGCTAATGAAGTAGATTGTTTTTGTCTCTTAAGTATCCTCTAATTAATTTTGCAATGAACACTTGCGGCCTCCCGGTGCCGAAGAGCTGTGTGGAGTGCTTAGGAGCTAATGAGATGAGGGAAAGGTCCGTGCTGAGCCACCGAGGTCGGAGCTCCCTTTTCTGCGCACTTCGCCTCCTGAGCTGAGGCTTGCCAACTGCCTTCTTGGCTCCTCAGCAGGGCTCAGCACCCAGCCCTTCTCCTCTCCATAACCGCTTCCTTGGACCATCTCTCTCTGGAGCAGGCAGGTTACAATCAGACTCCCTGCCTTGTGGCTGGTCACTCCCTGTTCTCAGATCCCTGGCACAGCTCTGCAGTGAACAATAGATTCCTTCTGAGGACAGTGCCTGGCCACAGCCCTCTGAGTCAGAGAGTGACGAAAGGGGACCCATCTCCACTGCTGACCCTCTCACCAAAGGAAACCACAGCTGGGTTTGAGGCTTGTGAGTGCGGTGGGTTTGTCCTGAGGGAGAGACTGCCAGCCTCACTTCACCAGGGCCACTTGGCTTCCTTTTGATGAGTGTCCACCCCCTCCTTGGACACGCCGGAATCACGTGGCTAGAGCTGGGCTTTTCTGTCTTTTTCTGGCATTTTTCTGTCACCACTCTTGAGTCCCTGTAGCTCTCTTTGGAATGGAGTCTGTTTCTCTTACACAAACTCTTTTTAGAAAAGATTTATTTTTATTTTATGTGTATGTGTTTTGCCTGCCTGTGTGTATGTATACCACATGTATGCAATACTCATGGAGACCAAAGAGGGCACTTGATTCCCCTGGAGCTTAAAGGTCATGAAAGTGCTCTTAACCACTGAACCACCTCTCCAGCTCTCCAGCCCAGTGCTGAGTTTTCTGAATTGACTCACCAAGAGGTACTTGTTCATTTACCGTCTTTCCTGGGAGACTACCTCCCTTTGTGAAAGTCAAGTGCATGCTACAGTGATTGTGGCACCAGAATAAATGAAGGAGTCATAGAGGGGAAAGAACAGATTCTGCGGTCCTTTAATCAGTTGCATACGCCATGCATGCATGTGTGTATGCACTGTGTGCATGTGTGTGCATGGCGGTATGTGGGTGTCTGTGCAAGGCTATGTGCATGTTAGCCTGGGGATATGTGTGTGCATGGATATGCATGTTCATGAAGGCATGAGTACATGTGTGTATATGGTAGTGTGTGCGTGACACTCCACTTGAACACATGTGACTCTGCTTTGAAAGGAAATGCTTACCTGATGGATATGCACATGTGTGTATGGCAGTGTGCTTCTGTGTGCACATGATAGCATGTGCAAATGTGTGCCTAGTCATGTTTGTATGACAGTGTATGCATGTCAACATCAACACATGCATGCATGGTAGTGTGTGTGTCTCTAGTTGGTGGTGGGGTACGGCGGAAGTAAAAATGCCATTAATAAATGAGGAGGGACTTTTAAATTAACAGCAGCCCAAGAGTGTAGATTAATTTTTTATATGTTTCCTAACAAGAAAAATGAAGCGAATAAATTGTGACAATTGGGAAGTAATGAAGACCTTGCAGGGATGGCTTCTTGCCAGAGGCAGATAAGGGGATTCTTGATAGCTCTGCACAATGTAAATCAGCGGGATGGGAAACATGCATCTTCAAGCATTAAGGGAATTGGCATGCTCTCTTTTTGAACCCAAGTAGTCATCTCTGAAATGTCTTCAAGGACGTGCCAAGGAAGGCAGGGGGGCTGAGGAGCCACTACTGTACCAGGTCCCCGTTCAGACCTTGCACCCCATCCAAGTCCAGCTGCCCTGATGGGTGTCCAGGTCTGTGTCTACCTGATGCCCCAGGACACACTGTGGAGAGTGACTGGTGACCTTAGACACTTGAGTGGGCTGCTGGCAATGTGGAAGGGAGGAGAGGCCATAGGGATCTGGAAAATGGAGGTGTTTGCCTGTAGTTGGAAAGAGTGGGCAGTGGTCTAGGGTAGGCTGAACGTCACACAGCAGGACTGTTAGATCTGCACTGCTAACTCTGCTAACGTTTGCATCTGAGGCAAGGACCCGTGGGCACGCCCCCTTCCGACAGTTTACTCCAGCAAGCCACTTGAACATGGTCTCTAGTTCCCGAGTGTCCAGCTCCTGTAGGAACAAGCTCAGGTCCTTGCTCAGGATCAGGAGTGCTGGCACTAGCCATTCAGCCTAGAGTGCCTTCTCCCACCTGCTTTCAGATATCTCTTATCTGGCCATCATCTCGTGTTTTATTGCCCATCTCTCTGGATATAATAAATACCCTGATGGTTGCGTTTGTCTGGTATTTTAGTTTGGAAAAGCTAACGACAGTTGTAGAACACATTTATGGTATTTACAAGAAGCCAGGTGCAATCATAAGCCCTCTCAGGACTCACTTCACAGATGAGGACAGGGACCTGTGCAGTCTGTAGTACAAAGGCTGACTCTGAGGGCAAGGCCACACTGCGTGCTTAGAGTGCTCAACACAGGTCCAGGGGCTCAATGAATGTTTATGGAATACACAGATTTGACAGGTCAGAGAAATAAATTTCATTTTGTGACCTGATTCCTCACACAAACTTTGAGTGTGGAAGACCAAGGTGCTACAGACTGGTGTCCTCTGTGACTTCCTAGCTGGAGGCCAGCACATGCTCCTCCATGCCTGTGTAATGTGTGTTTGACTGGAACGAGACTACCCAGGACTCAGTAGCCATTGCTGTAGTTGCTGCTTAGGTTTGAATTCCTGGTTGCCCTGGACAAGTATTTATAATAAAATTAAAGTCATGTGACCTGTCTGAGGTGCTCTGTGGATAGAATAACAGAACTTACATTTCTCCTCCTAGTGGTTCTCAGTCTTGTTGCACAGGAGACTGATTCTGGGAATTTGAATGATCAGGAGATGGGATACTCACCTTCAAGGGCTTCAGTAGGAATGTGCAGGGTGTGGAGAGAGCAGAGCTGTAAGGATAAGACCTGTGCACCCGACTGAAAATGAATACTTGATTTGTTGTGGAATAATCTTTTTGTACACTTGATGTCTTTGTCAAGGCGCCTTCTGGCTGGTTTAATAGAGAACTGAATAGTCATAGCTAGGCAGGAAGAGGTTAGGTGGGTCTTCCCGGTAAAGAGAGAAAAAGAGGAGATAAAACTAGGTGTGGGAGGAAACAGGAGGCACAAGATAAAAGAGAGGTGAAAAGTCTTGAGGCAAAATGTAGATTAGTATAAATGGGTTAATTTAAGTTATAAGAGCTAGTGGGACAAGCCTAAGCTGTAGTCCAAGATTTCATTAATAATAAGTCTCCATGTTGTTTTTTGTGTCAGCCTAAAAAACATCCATTCACTTTGCTTATGTATGAAAGAGGGTAAAGGAGAAGGAAGAGAGAGAGAGAGAAAGAGAGAGAGAGAGAGAGAGAGAGAGAGAGAGAGAGAGAGAGAAGAAGAAGAAGACGAGGAGGAGGAAGAGGAAGAAGGAGAAGGAGAAGAAGGAGGAGGAGAATGAAGAGGAGGAGGAGACAGGAAAAATCCTGTCTGCCCTTTCAGAGAAATAGTGGGAAAGAGAGGGAATGGGCAGACCTTGTCTCTTAAAGGGACCTTTGCACCTATGTAATCTCTGTAATCTCCCTAGTGACTCAGCAGTCTTAGGACCTTGGGTTGGCCAGGGTACAGCCTAGGTGCATCCTGGCAGGTGACAGGCAGGCCAGCATAATGCCCGAATCCTAACTCTTGTTCTCATACAACTCAGGCTGGCCTAAAACTCATAAGGCAGCTGAGGATGGCTTGAACTCTTGGTTTTCTTGTCCTCCCCACCCCCACTCACCTGTTGGATCGATAGGTGTGCACCACAGAAACTCAGCTACATAGTTACTATTTTCTGGCGAGAACCTCAGATCTACTCTCAATAATTTAGTAACTGCATACAGCCACCATCACGTCCAGATCTCTTGAACATCTCTATCCTGTAGGAGGTTTGTGTCCTTTGGCCAAGGTGAAGGTTAGTAGAGAAAGCCAGCTTGGCAGGATCTAGAGTCACGTAGGAGACAAACCTTCGGGCAGGTGTGTAGAGGTGTTTCTAGACGGGATTAGCTGAGGTGGGAAGGAACTGTGGGAGGCTCCACCAAGTGGGCTGGGGGCCTGGGCTGAATAAAGAGGAGAAGAAGAACATTACCGTTCCTCTCTCCCGGCTCCCTGACTGCAGACACAATATAACCAGCTGCCCCTGCTCCTGCTGCCACACCGTCCCGCTACAGTGCTCTGTAACCTCAAACTGAGAGCCCACATAAGCCCTTTCTCCCTTAATTTGCCTTTGTTAGTCATTTTGGTTTTTGCAACGAGCAAAGGAAGTAACTGAAAACCAGTATGAGAGTGGGGTCCTTGCTGTTGACCAACTTGACCGTGGAGTGTGTCAACCTTCGGGACTGGGCTGTCAGAGGAAAACAGCTCTTTCTGGGCTCTGTTCTGTCCGACTGGTCTAGGCATCTGTTTTTGGGACACTAGCCTTGAAAAATGCCTCTGTAAACTATGGTCCTGGCTACCAAGCATTTCCTGTGCCAGGGAAGCCCTCACATGCCTCCTGTGTGCCAGCTGCCACATGGCACAGAACTGCCAGTCACAGTCATCACCCCTTCTTACTCACAGGGAAACTAAGGCATGGCAAGGTATTTGTTCTGTGTGCTTAATAAACAGTGTTGACCTATTAATGCCCCAAAGCCCTAAGGAGCAGCATTTTGATTTTTCTCATTATCATAATCAAATAATTGTGGCTTCTGGCTCTATTATGTGGGAGTGGGCAGAACAGAATATTTTATGGTTTTGTGGGTTGGAGAGATGGCTCAGTGTTAAGAACACTGACTGCTTTTCCAGGAGATATGGGTTTGATTCTCAGCACCCATAAGGCTGCTCACAACTGTCTGTACTCTAGTCCCAGAGGATCTGATGCTCTCTTCTGGCCCCTGATGGCACAAGTACACACATGGTGGACAAACATACATGCAGACACAAAAATATTTACCAATATTCTGAGTCTGCAAATGGAAAAACCAAAGAGGGAAGGAGACGGAGGAGAGAGTGAGAGAGAGAGAGAGAGAGAGAGAGAGAGAGAGAGAGAGAGAG
>NW_004949116.1:1936593-1944404 GCF_000317375.1 Microtus ochrogaster
GTTTCAGGACAGCCAAGGCTACACAAGAAACCCTGTCTTGAAAGAGAAAGAGAGAGTGGAAGGGAGGGAGGGAGGAAGAGAGAGACGGAGGAGAGGGAGAGAGAGAAAGAGAGAGAGAGAGAGAGAGAGAGAGAGAGAGAGAGAGAGAGAGAGAGATTAGCAGAGAGGGAAGTTGTTTTGTGATAGAATCTTGCTGTATAGCTCAAGCTGGTCTAGAACCCACAATCCCTCTGACTCAGGCCCTAGTGCTGCAATTACAGGTGTAGCTAAGCACACCCGGTTTCCATTGTTTCTAGAGAAGCAGTAAAGTTAGGAGGGAGATGCATGGGGGCCATGAATTGAGAGTCTGGCAGGGCCCATTCAAGGAGTCTGCTTCGTGCATGTTCTCACCTTGTCCTCCAGAACATTCAAGCTGCTCCCCCCGCAGAGTGTTTAGATAGCATGTGGGTAACCTGGAGACACAATTATTGCTCTCCTTTCCCCATTTTCACTCACAAAGAGATTGTTCATACCGGACTAGATTCCCATGAAAATTAGTCACCCGCAGTTCCAAACAGGTCTCAGGACACTTAATGAGCATGTTCTTGAACAGTAAGGAAACCACAGCTCATGAATAACCCCTTCCTCCCCTGCTAACTGCACTCTGAAGACTGGCTCAGAGCCACCTGCTGCCCCCTCCTTAGTGTCTGTGGACATCCTCCTATGTCTCTCTGGGTACCTCCCACCTTCGAGAACCCTCATCGTCTTTGTCCCTCATGTGCCCAGAACCTCAATGACTAGAGGAACCTCTTAGGTAGCCTGTAAATTTGTCAGATCAAATGCAGCACATCCAGTTCAACAAGACTGTGGGCTGACAGCAGCCTGTGTCTTAGCTATTGTGTCCTACACGAACTCATGGCACAGTCTACGTTTTTCACGGGACATGATGACGATAAAATGTGTTCAGGGTTTATCTGAAATTCAAATTTATCTCGGTGTCTTGTATTTCTCTTGCTAAATTTCCAACTATTTATATGTAACTGCATTTGAAAAGATGGACCGACCCCGTAAGTAGTTCAGAGGTAATTCTTTGGTGTGTGTATGCGTGTGTGTGTGTGTGTGTGTGTGTGTGTGTGTGTGTGTGTGTAGTATCAGGAGTGTTAATCTGTTTATGGTTTAATAGCGAAGCCAGAAGGAGTCTGTGAATTGAGCTATGAGGACTGGTGGGTGGGGTAGGTTCTGAGCTGGCGGTCTGCTGGTGCCCACTCTCTGGGCTCTCTGGCTTCTCAGCTTTGCAGGGTAGGAAAGTAGGTGGCCCATGTGTCTCCCTCCTGACCTACGAGAAACGTTCCCAGGCTGGCTATCCCAGATGTGGACACCAGAGGGCGCCTGGCACCACGGCCTGCTCAGGCTGGCTGGGTTTTTTGTGGGTAGAATGTTTTGTCATTTGAAAGCGCTGAGTACAGCCCCCAGAGGTCAATTTTGAGCTGAAATCTTAAGGAAAGGAAGGAAGGAAGAAGAGAGGGAGGGAGCGAGAGCAAGCGAGAGTGAGAGCAAGAGAAAGAGAGAGAGAGAGAGAGAGAGAGAGAGAGAGAGAAAGCGAGAGAGAAGTCCCACAGAGACTCCTAAGGTTATTTTAGAATCTTATGTATGGAATGGTGATGAATAAATGGGACTTGGGTGACAGAAATCATTCTGTGACTACCTTGCAAACCAGCATTTCCACAAAAAGGACTTCCCCAGCCCCAACCCTTCCCCTGGAGAAGATTCTACTTGATTCGTGGCCATGGAGAGTTGAAATGTAGCAAACACAAGAGCTAGGTTATCTTGGGCTTCCTTTAGTTTCTTCAATAGCAGTGACTGCCCATCCCATCTCTCTGTCTGACTTATGTCCCCTCAAACATCAGGTAAATTTGGGGGGATGTATTCTTAGCAGAGCACTGGCTTCCAGCAACTAAGATAGCATCGGGTAATGTCAGACACCTACAGCTGAGTAGCCCCGACTTTGCTGTAACCAGCCACCTATGTCTCTACCAAACACGTGTGGCAAGTGCCTTGATTTGTGACGTAGCTATCAAGAGCCATGAGACTGCTTCTACGTTGGAAGGTGGTTTCAGGTGACCTGAATCTCTGCTGCTCATAGCTGGCTCAGAGTAAACCATCTCTTGGTTGTCCTTCCAACAGAGATCTGTGCTCATCAACAATAGGATAGGGTCACTGCACTCACAGGACTCACAGGATCACCTTAGTTCTTTAGAATCCAGGACTCAGGGCTGAGGGCAGACTGGGCACAGTGGCACCATCCCTGTCTGAGGGTGACCCTTGATAGCTAAGGGGAGTCTCCAGGGATGGCTGTTCAACAGTAGATCACCACTTCAGCCTCTTGTCTCTGCTGTGCGGACCAAGTCCATGAGGCATCCAACGCACTGGGCAGAGCTTCCAGTGCACTGGCAGGTGTATGGACCACTCTTGGCCTTATCTTTCTGACACCGTGACTCCGCCCACTGTGGAGCCTCATGCCCAGAGCCACTGCCCTATCCTCACCCTGCCTCAAGGTAAAGGTACACCCCTTCCCAGGCCCCAGCCCAGCACATGAGTGCCCAGCAGCCACCCGTCAGAGGACCGTGATGTGATGTAGCTGTTTTCATCCTGCTGGATCCTCCTAGAATTCAGCTCCAAGGCAGAAAGGGAGGAAGTGAGCCTGGTTACTTGGAGCAGGGGTATTTGGAGACCTAGCAACACCGTCTCTGCCAGCAAAGGCGTACAGCTGGCAGCTGTATTGGGCTAATCCACGAGAAGTGTATACGTACACTGTGGAGGAAGATCATTGGCTAATAAAGAAACTGCTTGGCCCTGATGGATTAGAACATAGGTGGGTGGAGTAAACAGAACAGAATGCTGGGAGGAAGAGGAAGTGAGCTCAGATGCCAGGCCACTGCTCTCTGAGGCAGATGCCATAAAGCTCCAACCCATGGTGGACTTAGGCTAGAGTCTTCCCGGTAAGCGCACCTCGGTGCTACACACATTAATAGAAATGGGCCAAGCAGTGTTTATATGAATACAATTTGTGTGTTGTTATTTCGGGTAAAGCTAGCTGGTGGCAGGAGCTGGATGGCGGAATGCAACCCACAGCTCCCACAAGAGTACACTCCACCTGGAGAACCCGTTTTTGCAGAGTTACGGGGATACCTGTCCTTTGGATAAGTTACTGTCAATTCTGTAGAAATCTTGGGAAATCATGGCATTTCTCCCTTCTATAGTGCCCCAGCAGTGTCTAAGCTGGACTTTTCCTGTAGGGCAACCGGATACCTCCCCTCCTCCCACACACACCATGAAGCCATGGGGTGAAAGGACTCAGACAAGCCTTTGTTCTCACAGCCACAGTCTACAGAAAAATAGTCCCCCCCCCACTTTCTTTATTGACAGGACTCTCTGATAAGAAAGGAGCCTCGTGAAGGAGGCAATCTGTGTGCTCTGACAGCAGATTTAGGAAGGTGTGTTCTACTGGTCTTCACTAAAATACCTTCAGAGAGAAAAATTCTCACCTGGGCAGCCTGCTGGCAGAGACCCCAGAAGAGATTCCTTTTAACTCAACCAGATAGATGTTAATGCAGACCAAGCCCATAGGTTAGTATAGCTACCTTAGCCTTAGCCTTATGCCCCTTTTACCCTTATGCCTTATGCTTCCTCTTTTTCTTCCTTCTTATCTTCCTCCAAGGAATAAGGAAACGCAGGACAAACATGTCTAAGTCAGCTCGTTCTACTCCTTAGATGCCGTTCCCAAGCCAGTTTTCGCTTGACATAGAAGTCCAGTTCTGAACTCTGAGAGAGTACTGAGCTGGTACTCAGTAGCTCTCAATACAAAGGTAATTGGGTCACTCTTAACCCTTAACAACTCGGTGTGCACATATGCGTGCGTGTGTGTCTGCGTGTGCATGTGTGTGTGTTCAAACACATCCTAAAACACCCTGAATTTAGGAAGAGTGAGTCAGTCAAACCTAGACTGGTTTTGGGGTACATCAACGGTAACGTAAACTGTGTCCACAAAATCAATATTTAGGAAAAAACTCCTATTTACTATCTTACACTTATAATAGGGTATGCACATGATTAAAGTCAGATGCATCATGGGAAAGGAAGTGTGCAATGAACAAAGCTTACACAACCCAAGCCCCGGCAAAGCAGAAAGTCCCTGGAGTTCTGCCCTCAACATCCACCTCCTCCCAGGCAATGCGATTAGGCCCCTGGCGCACTCTAGCTCAGGCAGTGAGCAGGGCTCTAGTTGAGGCAGCTGACTGCTCTCTCACAGTGTCTGGCCTGCACTTTGACTTTGCTTCTGAACTTCTCTGCTGTTTGTGTGCACTTCTCTATTGTCTCACCCTCTGAGACACGGGCCTTGGCCCGGTTGGTCCTGCCTCTGTGACATTACCCTTGCATTGCATTGTTCACGCCTGGCGTCTGGATGCTCCGCACTCACCAGGTAGCATCAGCAGTTCTGTCCACCACAACTGTGCTGGTCCTGCGTCGTTCTCCTCTTTTGCCGTCTGCCCATTTTATGCCTAGAGAGAACAACATGAGAGCATGGTGGCAGATGAAAGAAGCCACTGTATGTGTAGATTCCTACTGTAATATGGAGGCAGATATCTTTCTAATATGGAATATGAGTGCCCCTCCTGCCCCTCCTGTCACCCATCAGGACGGCTGAGAAGTAGACCTCTTAAGTTTTCTTCTGTGTCTCCTTTCAGCGCATAGACATGTAGGTCAGAAACTCAGACGCATGTGGCTGTTAGTCAAGAGCAGACACCAGGGACATCGAGGCCATGGCCGACTCTCAGGACTGTGTGGCCCATACTGAATTATCCCCGCAGGTTGTGTTGAAGTCTTGTTCTGGTGGATACAGCACATGGAGAATGGAGCAACAGACACACTGATTATGGTGGCTTGCAGTGGCTGGCTTTTCACAGTCCAGGTCCCAGGTGACAATCACTTCTTCAGAAGGCAATATTTCTCTGTAACTCCGGGGTCAGCCCACATTTCCTCTGAAGTTTACTGATGGCCAGATATCAGCCTGGGTCACTTCAGAGGCTAAAATCGAACAGAAGGTTTGATGGAATTGCCTCTCAAAAGAGCCAAAGGTCTGGATCTGTGTGGGGTGCTGAGCACTAAAACTAGGAAATCCGGCTCTGTGTGTATGTGTGTGTGTGTGGTATGTGTTTATGTATATATGTACGTGTGTGAGTGTATGTATGTGTGGTGTGTGTGTGCCTATGGTATGTATGTGGTATGTGTGTGTGTGTGTGTGTGTGTGTGTGTGTATGTGTACACATGCTCCGAACTTTGATATCTCAGACTCCCGTGAGGCAGAAGCAGTAACTTCTGAGATGTGTGTATCACTCACCTAACTCTGTGGGCTCTGTAGCCAGGTCTCCAGAGCCTGGAAGTCACGGGAATCCTCTCCTTACAGCAGGTCCCCAGGGAGAGAAGGCTGCAGATGGCCCTGGAAACCCTTAGCTCCCTTTCAGTGCTTAGAGACAAGAGGCCTGAGCTGGTCTGGTGATCACAATGGATGCCAAAGAGCAGAGGGGAGCTCCACTGTCCCAAAGACACAGAGAAGTCATCCTGGACTGAAGCATGTTTCATTCACGAGAAGAAAACACAGTTAGGTTTTCTTTTCAAAGACACGTGCTCTGGCCATGGGAATTTGAAAGTAGGAGAGTCTCCTCTCGGGAGAGGGAGAGCAGAGGGGGTGGTCTAGTGTGCTACTTGGGCTCCAGCAGTGAAGAGCTTGTCACCTAGCAGAGGGGTCAGAGCTCTCACTCCTCCGCAGGCTGGAAGCATTCCCAAGGCCACGGCCTTACCCTGGCTCTGTGATCATCAGCCTTTTGCCTCACTTGGGACAATCCTAAAAGAATACATAGTGGTTTGGGGTGAACTTCAGGGGCATTGCCCCTCCTTCAGATGCCTTCTAAGGTCATGAAGGTCTTTATTCAGATGTGTCATTGACCCCAACCTGGGACCCCTCCTTTTCCCCACACAGCAACACAATCCATTTCACCGTGTTCCAAAGGAGGGGCAGAGGGCACAGGCTGCTCATTCCTGCCACAGGCTATCAGCAGGGGCTCAGGGGTCTCTGGGGGCCTCCAGGATTGCAGACTCTCTCAGGTGGTCTTGGAAGAGGCAAGGACATGGAGACTGTAAGAGAGAGGTAGCCCTAAAGCCAGCATCAAGTGGAGAGTGGGGCGGCCCTGGGTGCTGTGCCGGAGGGAGAGGGGGGCAGCCCTTTTGGGTGGAGCTGATTTCACATTATAACTGCCAGGGTCATGCATAGATTTTATATGGTGGAGAAGCATAGGCATTCTAGGTGAAGAGCCATGGTGGTCAGCCCAGTCTGTACATGGGGGAGAGGACCTCCAGAGGGGCCGAGTCTTGTTCTTTCTGGCTACTGGGATGCTCCCAGGCCCTGGGAGGTACCAGGGCAGGGTCTCCTTGGCATAGCTCCCTCCACCCTCGGACCACTGTTTTCCCACACCCATCTACGCATGTTTGCTATCTGTCACTGAGGATTCCTTGGCCATGACATGTCCAGGGTTGCCTTGATTAGACTCTGATTCTTAAAAATGACAGCTGGGTAAATCCAGGTGCACCCCTGTAATTCCTATACTGAGGAGGTAAAGGGAGGGGGATCTGGGGTTCAAGGTAAGCCTTAGCTATGTAGTGAGTTTGTGGCTAGCCCAGGCAACATAAGACCACATTTCAAAACATGCTAAAACAAAAAGAAAGCAAGCCCTGGGCTCTGCTGCCCCAATCTTTAGTGCCCTGTGTTCTGGGGTCCTGATCTCCAGTGCCCTACTTTCTGGTGCCCAGGACTATGGTTCTCCAGGCTCACATGTCTCCTGTTCTGGTGCCCCAGGCTCCAGGTCCCCAATGCATCATCAGAAATGCTCACAGGGCCTGAGGTGCTACCCAGATCTTGGCACCCAAACTAGAGAGCACCACAGCTCCCTTGAGGAGTCACGTGCTTCTACAGGCCTTTTGTTGTTGGAAAGCTCTGGAGAGGTTCCAAGAACAAACAGCCTCTTAGCTCAAGGGATCTCGCTGTGAAGTATAGGAGTGTGTCTTCTGGGTTCACTGGGTTAAAAGCCCTGTTCCCACGGGCATCTTCTCCCTGAATCTGCTTGGAAGGCAGCGTCTGAGACTCCTCAAATCCACCTTATGCTGGTATGTGTTTGTTTGTGTTAGGATCAAACCCAGGGCTTCTCTGCTACTGAGTTGCAGCCCCAGCCCTTTTAGATAAGGGATCATTACATTGTTCAAACTGGCTTGGAGCTTGCACTGCAGCCCAGGCAGTCCTGGAACTTGCAATGTTCGTGCTTCAACTTTCTGAGTAGCTGGCACGATGGGACCACACCACCAGCCTCAGTTTGTTACCCCATGGGTGTTGCTAACGATGGCCACGGAGTTCCCGGGGTCACTCTATTCATGTCTGCTGTTAAGAGTGGTAGAAAGATGTGGGGACAGGAAAGGGATGCTCTGTGGCCCTGAAAGCGAGGTGACAGGTGTGGAATAATGTTGGGATCATTGTGGTCATAGATCTGTACTCACAGAGTGTGAAGGCCCTCCTGGTTAGCTGTAGGACATGGGGACAGTTTGAGGGACAGTGGGGGAGTAGAGGGTGGCAAGGGTCTGGTGAGCAAGTGGGCTGTGCAGGAAAGGGTGCCCTTTCTTCATGATGGAAGGCTGGACAGCAATGTGCCCAGCTTTGGGGAAGTGGGATGGAATGTGTGGGTGTGGTGAGGGGTTGGGAGGATGGACTGCAGGGGTGTGGTGAGGGG
>NW_004949116.1:1944549-1960497 GCF_000317375.1 Microtus ochrogaster
GGGGTTGGGAGGATGGACTGCAGGGGTGTGGTGAGGGGGTTGGGAGGATGGGCTGCAGGGGTGTGGTGGGGCTCATGGTGGGCATGGTGATGGAAAGGAGATTTCCCCAGGTTGGTCCTTATGCAATCTGTGAGTTCAGCTTGCTGTGTGGCTTGCTGGCTCCTTGGAGCAGAGTTGGCGCAGGAACAGTCCATGTGTCTTTCATGCAGTGTTGGTGGGTCTTGGGAGATGTCATCCAACTTAGAGGTGCACACCCCTGCTCTGGAAACGAAGTCCACAGATAAGGCCAATTTGGGTTGTAACAAAGGGATCGGTGTCTCTGTTCCAACAGGAACCTGCAGTGTCACCCCTGCAGTTGTTGTCACCCCTGCAGTGGCCAGTGGCAAGGCTGCAGACTGAGCTGGGTCATCAGGCCTTCCATATCAGGTATGTGCTGGCTAAGCCTCTGAGCCTGGCTTGTTCACTGCTCTGCCTCCCGCCACTGCCTTCCCCTCGTACCTGTTCATCCCCTGTCCATCTCTCATTAGTGGGTTGACAGCCAACCAGACAGCTGTTGTTGTAGCTGACAGAACAGAAGACCTTCGTAGGTCAGCCCTGCCTGGGAGCTTTGGTTAGACTTTACGTCCTGCACGGTGTCAATGACCAAATGGTCTTTGTATAGCTGCATGGCTCACACCTGTAGAATGGCAGCCCAGCACTGAGATCACACGGTGGAGCCCCCTGCAGGCTGGCAGCAGGACTGTCTGGCCATTGTTAGGAATAGTTCTTAGATGAGCCTCTCCACTGATGCAAAATATTTCAATCAGACCATATTAGACCAAATAAAAGATGCCCATGTTTAATACGGTGTTTCTGGATGGCACTGGGAAAGTATGGTTAGGGGAAGAGAGAAAAAGGGGAGACCAGGCAAAACCCAGAGACTACGTGTTCATTTTCTGAGAGGTAGCCTAAATAGCCCGTAGTAGTGGTCCTGACCCTCACTGGGGAGGGGTCACCACTTTCTTGGAGGTGGAGTCCAGACTAAAGCAACTCCCAGGGGCTGGAATGACACTTCCAACCAAACATCCCAGACTCCTTGGGTATAGAGCTGTCAGGGGGCTGGGGTCTTACTTCCAACCAAATATCCCAGATTCCTTGGATATAGGGGCATCAGCTCAAGTCTGGCTACTTCCTGCGGGCATGGGGTGACGTTGGAGAGGTGTGGCTGGAGTGGTATCTGGTTTACTGTCATCCTGGAGACCTCAGGCAGCTGTTTCTTGAGGGAGATGAGAAGGCAGGTGACTAGGAGAAAAAAAATATTGTTATTATTGGCCCTATGCATGGGGCTAGCCTTGGGAAGAGTCATTAACGGTCAGAAAGAACGGGACAGAGAAGTGCCCTGTCTGTACAGGTGAGGCTGGGGTGTATAATTGGGACACAATAGCAGATAAAACCAGATTTTAGTTGGTAGGTGTCCTTGGTCCTTGAGAGTTGGCACTAATGGTGAAGTCTCAGGAGCTGGTGCAGGTGTTGATATTATCTGGAGAACACTTTGTAAGTTGGTCTTGGCCCAGACAGCAGGAGTAACCTGTAAAATATGCTTGAAAATGAGTGGGGTTATGTTGTAGGAGAAGCACGATGCATCCTGCTGCCTGGCTAGCTTAACCCCCAAAATAACCACACAGAAATTGTATTAATTAAATTACTGCCTGTCTCATTAGTTCTAGCCTCTTATTGGCTAACTCTCATATCTTGATTCAACCCATTCAACCCACGAGGTCATGGCTTACCAGGAAAGATTCAGCATGTCTGACCGGGCAGCTGCATGGCAGCTCTTTCTGCCTGACTTCTTTCTCTCAGCATTCAGTTCTTTTTTTCCCCACCTATTTAAGTTCTGTCCTATCAAAAGGCCAAGGCAGTTCCTTTAATAACCAATGAAAGTAACACAGATACAGAAGGACCTCCTCTACCAGGGTTAAACAGGTTCTGGAGATTGTTTTTATCAGACCTGATTTATGATACAGCAGTGGATCTTATTTTCAGGAACCTGTAGGTATCTGTAAGAGAACTGGAACAGATTTGCATCTTGCTGTCATAGCAAAAAGGTATTGCTTTAGGTTAAAAGGTATGAACATTTTAGAAGACAATTAAAGGGAATTGAAAACTCTGAACCTCTTAAGATACTCCTGAAACCTGTTAGTCCTGGACTATGAAGCCTGTGAGAGAGGCACACCTGTCTGTATTTTTGCAGGAAACTTAACAAATGAAGTAATGAGCTACCAGTACCTTAAGTCATCAAATGCCATCAGACAGATCTAAGGGGATAAATGAGCAGCAGTGAGACAGCTTTTTTAGCTACGCAGCAATCCCAAATCTCTCCTTAGTCCTTGGTGAACATCAGCCTAAAAGAAGTGCTTGCCGTTAGCTGTTGAGTAGAAGAGGCCCAAAGATTTTCCTTCTTGGCAGGCTTTCCCGGAATTAGAGTCCAAACTAAGGCAACTCCCAGGGTGTGGGCTTGAAATGGATGCCAGGGGCTGGGGTGATGCTTCCAACCAAACAGCCATGCAGGCAGGTCTGCTTTTGTGTGATAGATGTGTTCCAGGACAGCCGTGAGTCTGGCCTTCCCATGAAAAGTCATGTAGACAAGGCCTGATTAGACTCTGTAAACAGTACTTTCAACCATTCTGCACATTAATACAACAATGGAAATACGTAACCTACTGTGTGAGGGTCGAGTGAATATTCAGGAGAAAGCCTGAGATCAAGTCCCAACTCCACCTCCTCTCCTTCACTGTGGAGACAGGCATGGCACCACGGATATCCAAGGCTGTGCGGTGAATGAGTTCATATGTTACAGGGCCCAGCACATTGTAGATGTTTAGTGACAACTTGCACCATATCCTTTAAGAAGTGAGAAAATACACGTGCAATTGTCCTGGCTGATTTTGTGTGTCATCATGACACAAGCTAGAGTCATCAGCGGAAGGAACCTCAGTTGAGGAGATGCCTCCATGAGATCCAGCTGTAAGGCATTTTCTCATTTAGTGATCAATGGGGGAGGGCCCAGCCCATGGTGGGTCAAGTGCCATCCTTGGGCTGATGGTTCTGGGTTCCATAAGAAAGCAGACTCAGAAAGCCAGGGGAAGCAAGCATCAAGTCCTGCCTTCATGATCCTTCCTGACTTCCTTCAATAATCAGCAGCAATATGGAAGTGTAAGTCACACAAATCCTTTTCTCTGCTTTTGGGCATGGTTTCATGACAGCAATAGCAACCCTAACGAAGACAGAAGCCTCCTGCAGGAGATAGGTCTGTAGAGACTGTGCTGAAGATGCGTGGTGATCCATGGCAATGGAGGAACAAAGGCACAGAGAGCAGGAGAAACAGAAGGAAAGGAGGGTGATGACACCACCGAGACACCATCAGGATGTCATGATGGCATCGCCAGGATATGCTGACACCATCAGGACATTATGATGTCACTTTAATGACATCATCTGGTACCATCATGGGTACAAGATGATCCTCTCAGGACAGCATGATGATCCTGTGGTGACGTCACTTAGAGCAGTGCAGGAGAAGGAGACGCCACTCTTCAAATTCCGAGTTGCTATTCGCAGACCGAAGGTGGGCAAGGCGTCTCTGCATGGAACTCTGTGCCCTCTCAGGTGAGCAGTGCTTTCCTGCCCTCTCATCCTCCTTCCTTGCTCTCATCTCTGTCATCAAACTGGATGGGAAAGACCCAGCCTTATATGGCACCATGTAGGGGCCAGTGGAAGATTTCTGCTGCTGAGTGCTGAGTGCCTAGACAAGTAGTTCTCAACCTGTGGTCAGGACCCCCTGAGACCACTGGACACCACCGATATTTCATTGCAATTCACAGCAGAAGCAAAATTATAGTTATAAAGTAGCAATGAAAATAATTACATTTTATATTAATGCCAAATATATTAAAATAATGGGGATCCCCACAACATGAACTGTTCTGAAGGGCTAGGGCATGAGGAAGGTTGAGAACCATTGGCCTAGACTATTATACAGTGCTGTGGTTAGGCGCATGGGCAGGTTTCCGAGTGTTCCGAGTACCACCTGCTAAAAGGTGGTACTAAGCTGTCAGGTCAAGATGTGGTCTATGTGGGGGGCATAGGTTATCAGGGGTGGGGGTTCCGCATTGACTTTTGAAATAAACACCCAAACTTCATTTATTATGTTGGCAGCAAGATGATCTGGACTCAAAGATGTTTTTATAAACTTGAATCTATTCAGTTTTTATAAGGGGATCTGTATTCACAAAAGATTGTTATGCCAAAGTTACGAGTTCATTATGACAAGGTTGGGCAGTAAATTCAAATTTCTAGGGCAAAAATTGTTCATAAGTCATAGAAAGCAGGGCGACCTTGTGTAACAAATATATTGTCACATGCTGTTCCTATAGTAAACATCCAAGGGACTCTCAGTTAATGCAGATTTAAGGTGATAGATCAGTAATAGGGACAAATTCTTTGTGGAAGTAGGCTATGAGCCATAGAATATACAACCATGTTTAACAGGCACAGAACCTGCCAAGCTTAATCCCAAAGCAAAGTTCATCCTCCGTGGCAGTCAGTGTATTTTGTTTTGCCGAAGTGCATGTTGCTCTAGCATAAAGAGATCTTGTGCAAGGGGCGAACAGGGACATGTTCTCATTACCGCAGACAGAGGATGCTTCCATAGTGATTTTTCCTAGTGTGCAAACCACAGATAAAAGACACACAAATAAAATTCCAGGTAAACGTGGGGAAGGGGGTGCTGAAGACAAGAGAAGAGCCGTACAGACAGCCATACAGAAGATCAATGCAAGCAGAGTTGGTTCCTGAGGATGATGGAGTCATTGTCTCCAACAAGACAGACTGGGGAGTGACAGGGCACAACTGAGAACAACAACAGCAGGAACTAGAGGAGATTGCTCTAGGCTCCCACAGACACTCAGAGTGACAGGCGCGTATGACCAACACACACCAAAGATGTCACAGCTAGATCCCCTCAGTGACACAACCACCACAAGAACACACTCCATAATGGATAAACATACTGAGAACCCATCTATCTATTACAAATATTGAATATGTAATAATGAAAACAAAATTGAACAAGACAACTCTTCACACAGGGCTGGAAAGTAACTCAGGAGTAGAGATGTGTGCAAAATACAAGCCAGTGGGTGGCTGAGGGGCCCAAGAAGTCAGTCTGTTTGTGGAAATGTAGTCCTTCTGCAGGTGGCATCATCATATGGCTTGTACATATGTCATGGCCTTAGGTAAGGGTTAAACAGCTCTTGGTGCTTGGGCAGCTCCTGAATGGGGCGTGTGTGGGGCAGATATACAATGCACCTTTCAAAGGTTGTCAGGTTAGACTCCTGTGGACGTTTTTGCCTCCTGACCCCCTGCAGTTGTTCCTACCCTGCTCACTGCTGAGCCATTTGCCTGCTCTTCCTGGAACCCTGAACGTTACAGTGAATCATGAGACAATTCATAAAATCAGATCTATACTGCATCTTTCGGAATGCATCTAGTGAGACTATAGTCTATAAATAACAATAGCACCACACACATTTTCAAACGGTATGTACCATCAACACTCGCTCTTTGCGATTCAATCAATGCTTGGATTAAGTACAGATCTGTAGACCTACCTCTTGCAACTATTTCTCAGAATCCCAGCAGGGATGCAAAGCTCTCACTATTAGACATTGCCATCTAGATTGTTGAGGATTGGGGACATCAATCGTTCTTGGTAATTACTTGTAACTTGTGGTCTCCAACGTGGCTGGTCAATAGCATCCTGACACCCTTTGAAATGCTGATTGATCAACTCATCCCATGTGTTTGGAAGTCTGAGGAACCTCTGGTGACTATCAACCCTCAGAGCGGTGGTTTGGGGCATAGAAGTTAGGTTCTTAAAATAAAGTTGAAAGCGATTTATTTTGGGTGAAACTAGTGAATGTCAGATACCAGTGTAATGGATTAATAAAAATGCTGTGGATTCTGAGTGGCTGCAGTGGGCAGCAGGCCATGAGACTACACTGTAGGTCCCCAGGCAGGGGGCAGGCAGTGGGCTTAGAGCAGCCAGTCCCAGACAGGGACAGCACACATGAGATCATGCCGCAGGTTTCAGAAGGCACCTGGTCCTGGGTGGTGGGTGAGAGACAGGTGGATAGGCACGCCATGCAAGGTGAGGTTGAGGTTGGATATTTATTCAGTGGGATATGGAGGGGGAAGGGAGAAGGGGAGAAGAACAGAGGGGGGGGGAGAGAGAGAGAGAGAGAGAGAGAGAGGAGAGAGAGAAAGGGAAGGGGAGAAGTGGGGAGAGGGAGGGAGAGAAAAAGTGGGTGTGGCTTGTCTCTTAAAGAGACAGAACAGATCATTACAAAGGGACCTCAAGACCCAGTCATTTATATCTGGGAGTCACCACACAAGAAAATACCTGTCTGCTTGGCCCCTGGCTATGGTGGATTTCAAATGAGAACCAAATGAACCTTCTCATGACCTCCAAGAATTGGGTGTCAACTTTTTGGTATTAGGACAAGAGTTGGTACTGAGCAGGAAGCTTCTTTGCTGCTGACTAACTTTCACAGAAGATGCTGCACAGGCTGCTGAGGGAAAACATCATAAGCAGTCTTACCCAGATGTGAACCCTGAAAGATTTAGTAATGACCAGTGTGACAAGATAAGCCTATGAATATAATAGTAGCATGGATATTATTGGGGGAAACTAACCTCTCTCTGCTTGGATTTGAGGCCCAGTGTATGGATTTGAGGTCAGGCTAGGTTCCTGTTGAAAGACTACACTTCCCAGCTTTCTTTGAGGACTATGGGAGTCATTTTCATCCCTGTCAGGGACCACATCCCATTTTCTTATGTAGACATTTTGGCCATCTGCATGTGTGGGTGACAAAAACATGCTTTCTCACCAAGGACAAACATGCTTCTACCTAAGGTCAAACCAAGCCTCTCTTTCTTTCTGTTTTTCATCTCTCTATAGCTTCCTTTTAATAATCTAACACTGTAGAATTAGATTCTAACTACTAGAATGCTTCATACTAGAAATTGAGCCAACAACCCATATTTGGGAGCACACAGGTCCCAGAGGTGAGTCTACTATTTTTATTTTGCTAAATGAACATCACATCAAACTGCCTTCTAAATTTTCATCTCTCTACCTGTATATTAGTGAAGCCCTCAGACTTTATCATCAGAGAAGTGTGTGTGTATGTGTGTGTGTTATACAATGCTCAATGTACAACCAGATAAAAGTGGATAAAAAATTAGTGTTTGTGGATTGCTCAGGCCCAATTGAGGATTCTATGTCTCATACTCTTCCTTGAAGGCTCAGGGACCATTTTGGAGGAAGGGGATAAAAAGATGATAAAAACCAGGGCTCAGCAAGGATCTGAGTGAGCCAGTATCTTCTAGACAAGACAGGACCACTGTACCCATGAACTCAGGAGCTTTGGTTGCATGCACAAGAGAAGAGCTACAGAAGAACAAGCCAGTCGATGCGTAGCCCGGACAATGGAGGCAATAAACAAGGCAGACTAAAGTCTCATGCAGTAGCCGACTCCGTTCAGAGCCTTAGACAATTTGTACTCTGAGGGTTAGGAAAACACAAGGACAAGCTGCACATGGCAAAACCGTGTTTTTCCTTAGTGGCATATACACATTTAATTGAATCTTCTACCTCTGGGAGGAGCATGAAAACACATTCTAAGAAGAATTCTGTGTTTGGAAGAAACCGAGGTCACAAGACTCTTGTCTTTGAATTTTCTTACAGTCACTCGGAATTCTGACAAGACTCCATTCTTGGACTGTGTTTCCAACAAATCAGCCTTCCAGAATGGAGTGGAGAGAGGTCCACAAGTCCCCACCGGAACTGAGGTGCTGTTGACTATTGATGGCGTCTGGGGGAAGATTCATTTTTCTTTAAGGGTGTGGCCCCTGATAGGTTGACAATCCAGTGGATGGCTCAATGCCCGGGAATATATGGGCAGAACAAATTGGGCGAGATGGGTTATTTAAAGAAAAGGGAAACAAGGTTGGACTGAGATAAGGGAGTGGGGGTTGACCTAGGAGGAGTTGGAGATGAATATGATCAAAATATATTGTATGTATATATGAAATTCTCAAAGAGTTATTAAAAATATATTCAAATAAAATTTTGGGGTGTTATCAACTGTATAGTGGTGGTGACACACATCTTTAATCCCAGCACTCAGAAGGCAGAGGCAGAAGAATCTCTATGAGTTCAAGGCCAGCCTGGTCTACAGAGCTTGTCCGGGACATCCAAGGCTGCAGAGAGAAACCCTGCCTTGAAAAAGTTAAAAAGAAATTGTGAGTTATCACAGCAAAACCCAGACTAATTTAACTAATTTGCCTTTTCTGGAGTATTGCTCAATCGTCAGAAAGTATAATTAAAAAAATTAAAGGTGCAATGGGAAAATGTTTATTTATACAAAACAGAGCAAAAAAATTGACAGGCTATAAAGGAGATTTAAATTTATGTGTTTGTGTGTGTGTGTCCAGGCCCCATCTAAAAAAGAACTTGTGAGCCATGAGGTTGGGGAAGCAGGGTGTCAGGGTGTGTCCAGTACAGACTCACCCCAGTAACACCTCTCTGGCTCACTGATGGCAGTTGCAGGAGAACTCTGTAGTGTCCCAGGGCTTCTGGAAGGGGCTAGAATCTCAGAGCAATTGGCAACTAGAAGCCACTAAGAGATGAGAACACCAGAGGCACTCAACACAGAGCCACTGGGAAGTGCTGAGCCAGTGTGTCAAGCCGGGCCTTCCTCCCGTGGCCATTATTCATAGCAGGCTGTATATTTTCATGGCTGTGCTTCTCCTGACAAGATGAAGTGTGTTTCTGACATGCGGAATTTTCCAATAAAGATTTCATTGTCTCGTTCCCCTGTGAGAAATGATAAGTGAACTTGATACTTCTCCATTCAGGCTTCATCAATAAAAAATGTTTCTGGTTGGGTTATTTCCGCTGATTCCTAATGAAGTGGCGTTTATGAGGGGTCCTCCAGCCTTAAACTCGAGAGGGAGTCAGGGAAGGATGGCATGTTCAACTGGATTATTAACCATCGAAGTGAGTGTGAGCGACTGTGTGCATACATAATCCGGGGAAGTAAATACACAGCTCAGAAGAGGGTCTTTCACACATTAAAACACAGTTACCGCTGTCAGTGGAAATGGATTACCCACTAACCCAGACTCACAGCCCGACTCCAATACATCACCTGCTGGACCAGGTCTGGCCCCCATCGAGACTGACATATCATGGCCTCGTCTGACACTTGGCAACTGATTTAGAACCCCAGTGCTGATGCACTAAATTGGTGGCCATCCCTCGACAGGAGTGTGTTGTCACTCAGTGAACAGCATCATTAAGACAGAGCATGCCTGACGAAGATGCACTGTATCCATGGCGTCCCCCACTTCTGGCTCACTGCAAGGGAGATAGGACCGCTAGGAGGAGGAAGACATGGCGTGGAGCAAGGTGGCCCCCAGTCTGTGATTCAGTTAGCAGTGGTGGCTGCAGAAGCCAGCAGAGGTCTCTGCAGATGAATTTCCTGGGATGATGGAGAACTCAGCCTTAGAGCCTCAGGGAAGGAGGACACTAGACGGGATGTGTGTGCTGTAAGGGGAACTCAGCCTATGATGTCTCCTTTGTTCTCCAGACAGCGGAGGGGCGGAAGGGTGCTTTTCCACATGCCCCCTCAGAGGCTCTTCTGACAAATTTTCCCTCTCTCAGATCACTGTCATCATCGCCAGCAATTTCACTTCCAGACATATGTGCTAGTGGCACCTGACTATATAATAAGATTATTGAAAAGATAAAACAATGTACAGAGTGCATTAGAAGCAATGTCAGAAGCTCACGGTAAGCACTCAACAAGGGTTGGCTGTAGCAGGTGCTCTTCCCTCTTATCCTCCTCTCCCTGTCCCCCGTCCTCTCATTTCCCATCCCCTTCTTGTACTATTCTCCCTCCGTGGTCCTTCTCTTCTTCCTCTTGCCCCGTCTCCTAAGTCCCTCCTCGTTTGTTACCTTTATTCCTGACGGGGTCTGAGTGAGAATGATCACTACTGCCGGTGGCTGGGTAGTTAGTACTTAGGCTGGAGTTCACAGGGAGTCAGCTTAGCCTGTTCCAAGTCACCAAAGACACAGCACCCTCTCATCATGGCAACACGACACTCTTCTGTGCCTGCTGGTGGGGAAGGCAAGAGAAAGACCCTTCACCCTCTTCCTCCCTATGCAGTAATCGAAAAGTGGCTGAATATTCAGGACTTGGCAAGTTCTTCCCCACACCCCTCTCCTGGATAAACTTCAGAAGTGGAAAGTGGTGGCATCATCCTAGGCTTCTTGTTTGCAGGCAGCCGCACTGCTGCACCGACTTCCGTTGTCTCCACCATGGCACTGCCTCTGACCATACTGCTTTGCTGGGGGATGGTCATGCTTGCTTGCCTGTGGTCCAAACCCATTTTTAGGCTTTTATGTAAGTTTTTTAAAAAATAATTTTTAATTTTTATAGTAGTGTATATTCTTTATACAAAGTAAGCTTGGCAATGACATCCTCAAGAAAATCATGCACTTTGACCCATCTTATTCCCTAGTACCCTCTCTTGCCTTCCCCACTTCCCGCTAGTTGCCCTTCTCTTTTCAAATATTTTCTATTCTATTTTGGAACGTGCGTATGTTTGTATGTAAGCATGTGTAAAATCTAATTTTTATTTAGAGACAGTAGGTCCTGGTGACTCTAGAGTTTCCAGTTCCTCCACTTCTGAGCATCCTGCATTACTGGAGAATATTGATTAGTACTGATGAGCCAAAAGCATCACAGTTTTAAAAATTAAGTGAAGTCTATTCTTTTCACTGTGCCTTACTCTTGGTGTTGGGCATGCAATGTCTTGGACAAATGCTCAGTGGATATATGTCAACATATATTTCCACCCAAGTATCACACAAAGAGTTTCCTGCCTTATCCTGACTATTCATTCCCACCCCAAACTTCTTGTGACAACTAGTGACTTTTATGGTCCCCATGGCTTTGTCTGTTTCCAAAGACACAGTTGAAATCGATACATAAACCTTTTAGATTGACTTTTTCCACTTGAAAGAATGCTTCTGAGCCTTGTCTATTGCTGGGATGACATACCATGACCACAGCAACTATTATTTAAAAAACAAATAATTGGTGTCACTCACTGATAGTTCAGAAGTTCAGTCCATTATCATCGTGGTGGGACATGGCAGTGTGTAGGCAGACTTGGTGCTGGAGAAGGAACTGAGCATTCTATATCTTGAAGGCAACAGGACATGGTCTGGGGCACTGGGCGTGGCTTGAGCATATAAGAGCCTTCAAAGTCCTTTTCCATGGTGACACACTACTGTCAACAAAGCTATGCCTGCTTCAACAAGGCCACACCTCTTAATGGTGCTACTCCCTTAGTGGACCATTTTCTTTCAAACCACCACATTCCACTCCTTGGCCCCAAAGGCTTGCAGCCATTTCATAATGCAAAAATGCATTCAGGCCAACTTCAAAAGTCCCCGTAGTCTATAGCAGTTCTATAAATAATAGTTGCTGTGGTCATGGTGTGTCTTCCCAGCAATTGACAAGGCTCAGAAGCATTCTGTCACTCGGAAGTCAATCTAAAAGGCTATGTATCAATTTCAACTGTGTCTTTGGGAACAGACAAAGCCATGGGGACCATAAAAGTCACTAGACTTACTTAAAAGTCTAAAGTTCCAAGTCTCTTCTGAGATTCATGTAATCTCTTAATTATAATCCCTTGTAAAATCAAAATCAAAAAGCAGATCACATACTTCCAACATATAATGGCACAGGATATACATTACCCTTCTAAAACATAGGAGAGGGAACGTAGTGAGGAGATAGTGGACCAAAGCAAGATGGAAAAATCAGCTGGGTAAATTCCAAACTCTCCACGTCTGGTATCAAAACACTTCAGATCTCTAGTTCATTTCGGCTTTGTTGACTGGGACACAGTTCTTTCTCTTGGTCCCGCTCCCTCTTAGCAGCCATCCTTAGCAGCTATCCTTAGCAGCTATCCTTAGCAGCTATCCTTAGCAGCTATCCTTAGCAGGTATCCCAGGGCTCTGGAATTTGTGGCGAAAAGGAATACCAGGAAGTAGAATGGAGCTAAATGGATTATGAAATGGCAGCATTATTCATAATAGTCAGAACCTAGAAACAACCTAGATGCCCCTCAATTGAAGAATGGGTAAAAAATGTGGTACATTTACACAACGGAGTATTACTCAGTGGTAAAAAATAATGACATCTTGAAATTTGCAGGCAAAAGGACGGAACTAGAAAAAAACATACTGAGTTAGGTAACCCATACCTAGAAAGACAAATGTAATATGTACTCACCCATAAGTGGCTTTTTGAGAAAAAGCAAAGAATAAGCAGCCTATAACCCATAACACCAGAGAACCTAGACAACAAAGAAGACCCTAAGAGAGACATACATAGATCTGCCTAGGAAGGAGAAAAAGACAAGATCTTCTGGGTAAATTGGGAGCATAGGGGGTGGGAGGGTGGAAGAGGAGAAGAAAGGGGAGTGGGGAAAATGTATAGCTCCATTAAAAACAATAAAGTATATAAAAAAGAAATGGAATAAAGTGGAATGGTGACCTCAGAGCAAAATTCAACCCAGCTAGATTGCCAATTTGTGAAAAGGAATTAAGGAAAAGCTTAGAGCCAGGTGTGGTGACACACACCTTTAATCCCAGCACTGCAGAGGCAGAGGCAGGTGAATCTCCAAGTCTGAAGCCAGTCTGGTCACAGAGCAAGTTCTGGAACAGCCAAGCTTTAGGTAGTGAAGGGAGTCATGAAAACCAGAAAGTTGTTGAAGGTGTAACTGAAGGGGCCATGTTCCAGCCCCAGCAAGCGGCAGTACTTGGCAGCTTCTGACACGTGGTTTCGGAGTTAAGGATAGAAGAAAAGGCCTACGGAATTTGCCTCTGTGACTAAGGAAAGCTGCTGAGGCCAGGAATGTGTCAGGGATTTCCCTGAGTGGAGGCCTAGAGAGGGCATTTTATGAAGCTGTGAAGTTGAATCCTGGACTGCCTTGGAGAGCCCAAGATGTTGGAGATGCCAGAGTCACGGGACACCTGCTGAGAAGAGCTGCTAACAGAGATTGAAACCAGCCCAAGAGAGAGAGGTGTGTCGCAGTCAACAGAGATGAAAGGAGCTGGAGATCTGAAGGGCGTTTTAACATCCGGTGTGGAGATGTAGAGTTTGGACCCCTTTGCCCAGCTGGTTTTCCATCTTGCTTTGGTCCACTATCTCCTCACTATGCTCTCTCCTCCGCATTTTGGGATAGTGACATATATCCTGTGCCATTATATGTTGAAAGAATGTGATCTGCTCTTTGATTTTGATTTTATAGGGGAATACAGTTAAGAGATCACATGAATATCAGAAGAGACTTGGAACTTTAGACTTTTGAATAAGTTTGAGACTGCTATAGACTATGGGGATGTTTGAAGTTGGCCTGAATGCATTTTTGCATTATGAAATGGCTGCAAGCCTTTGGGGGCCAAGGAGTGAAATGTGGTGGTCTGAAAGAAAATGGTCCACTAAGGGAGTGGCACCATTAAGAGGTGTGGCCTTGTTGGAGTAGGTGTGGCTTTATTGAAGATAGTGTGTCACCATGGAAAAGGGCTTTGAAGGCTCTTATATGCTCAAGCCACACCCAGTGCCCCAGACCATGTCCTATTGCCTTCAAGATATAGAATGCTCAGTTCCTTCTCCAGCACCAAGTCTGCCTGCACACTGCCATGTCCCACCACGATGATAATGGACTGAACTTCTGAACTATCAGTGAGCAACCCCAATTAAGTTTTTTTCTCTATGTAATAGTCATAGACTCTCTTCCCAGCAATAGAAACTCTAAGTAGGATGCCTTCTAATAGTGCCGCTTTCTTTGGGGGCCCTTTCCTTTTAGACCACTACAAGCCTCCACCCTGTTTATTGTGGCTTGGTAGTTCACTGCTCTTTCAGCACCCGCATAATAGTCTGGAGAGATTGTACCAGTTCGTTGTCTGTTCACCCACTGTGGGAGGTTGTGTGTGCTTCCCGGTTTTGGCAATTATGCACAAAGCTTCTCTAAGTATCTCTGTGCAGATTTTTTTGTGTTAAAATAAATTTTCAACGTGTTTGGATAAATACCAAGTGGTGTGCTTGCTGGGTCATGTGGAAAGAGCGTGTTTAGTTTTGTAGAATGTTGTCTTCCATAGCAGCTGTGCCGTTTTACACTCTCTGGTCATGACAGTTCATTCACACACAGGCACGCACACACACATACACACACACACATACACACACACACACACACACACACACACACATGTCTGCATCCTTCCTGCTCACTCTATGCTTCCTGTGTGTGTATATAACATTGTCCAGCCAGCCTGCTGCTCTTGCCTCTATCTCCCCCCTTGGGATGGAATGATTCTCTTGAACTACAAGCTAGAATAAAACCCTCTTTCCTTAGGTGGCTTCTTGCCAGTGAGAAAAATGACAAGCCACAGGCACCTTTATAGCTCAGCCCATGAAGAGCTGCACTGAAGAGAGGTGGCACCACCGTGCTCTTCTTCTGGTAGCTGGCCCCATGTGCAGGACAGCTCCCTGGGTTGGGAGATAGGATGAGACGGGGCAGAAGCCCAGTCACAGGGCCTCGTTTAGTGGGTCTGGGAAGGATCCCAGAAACTCAAGCCTTCACCAACAGTTCAGTTCTGACTCAAGGTCATCCTATACACAAGGACGTGAAGGTTGCATGGCATGCCTTCATTACGGCTGGCTGGGCTGAAGACTCAGTGCTTGACCTGTGTGCCTTGACCTCGGTTCCTTCCGTGAGTCACTGGACCCCTCTCTTGCATCCACACTGGTTTGCCTTCATGTCTAGGATTGGGGTATAAAGCACACACAGAGCCTGTAAGGGCCTGAGGGTACCTAGCACACACATATCAAGACAGCCCGTCCCCGTTATTCATGCTTGTCTGAAGCAGGAGGCAGAATACCTGTGGAGGTAGAGCTTCTTGGTCACAGATGAGCACACTGAGAGTCCGAGAGGAAATGAGCTGGTCGAGATTACCCAGATGAAAGGGCTGTCCAGAGAGAACCTGCCCTCTTTTGTTGGGTACTGATGTTGCTGCTTCCTCGGGAACCCTCCAGCCTCCACTGGTGTTGCTTTGCTTCTCTTGCAGTTCTTTTGGCTTCAGGGCTTGGAGTAGGGACCTCTACAGTCTATCTTTGCTGAGGCTCCTGGGCCTCTGCAGGTGGCATCCCGGATTTATGGGACCTCCTCATCTCTGACTTCCTCATTTCCTCCTGGTTTTTGAAGGTCAGAAACTAGCTTTTTCCTAGGGCAATGGGCTTGGTGGTAATTTATAAGGCCTCTCTGTGGCTCTGACCCTCCTCTCGTCAGGTTCTCCTTTTACCTTAAGGTAGAGAGCATATTCCGGGAAGGTACATATATTTTTCCCAATTGATTTCTTGTCAGGTCTAACAAGATCAATCAAATCATATGGCCACTAAAACTGATTTAGTACCCATAAAGTTCTATGACATCTCGTATGTGCTGAGGATGAATGACAAAGGCAGAGTGGCTCCGTGGCTCTCCCATCCTGGTCTCAGAAGAATGTGGGACCCTGTGATGCCTCACCAAGCTCCACCCTGTCAGCAGATGTGAGGGAAGACCCAAAGCGTGTACCCTGGTGTGCTGCAGGAAGTACAACCAGAAGGGCCTCCGGGCCAACTTGATCCCTGAGCTGACAGGAGAGTGAAGCAGCGTCCTCAGCTCCAACAGTAGAACAGGCACATGGCACAGCTACACCGCCCTGGAGGGGAGGGGGAAGCAATGCTCTCTGTGCTGGGAGGGGAGGGGGAAGCAATGCTCTCTGTG
>NW_004949116.1:1961121-1973447 GCF_000317375.1 Microtus ochrogaster
GACCTCTTTATTCTGGCTTTAGGATTTTGGAGTCAGTAAAGGCAGAGCAGGACAGCGGTCAGCTAGCACCTTGGGGGTGTGTGAAGGTGGTGCTCGTCACACAGCTGAGATGGTGGTCTGTTTAAAGCTCTCTATGCTCCAGCACTCTAGAGGGAGGTCACACGGAGTCGTTTCTGGTTCTCTGTCACCTGTCACCTGTGTGGTACTTGTATTTAGTAAGAAGCCTGGACCAGACCCGCATGTCCCCAGCTATTGATAACCAGAGTCCGTTGAAGAGTCCTAGGAAGAGACACCCTTTCCTCAACCAGGAGTCCTCCTTCTGGGCCTCGGCATTCTCAGACTGGGCTGTGGGGCGCTACTGTGCTCAGGGTCCTGTATGTCGTACAGCCTGTCATGAGCTCATCCAGTTTTCACCCGTTCCCAGTAGCAGGCTTGCTGGGGACCATGAATCATACTCTTTGTCATCTGGCCATTCCGTTCTGGCCAATGACTGGAAGCTGCTCATCGGAGTGATCTGAGTTTGCAATCAATCACAGTGACTCAACAGATCAGTGGGTACCCACCCCATCCAGTGGGGCATTAGAAGCCATTCCTCAGAAGTGCGGGGCACTGCCAGCCACCGAGTGCCACATAGGGCTGGTGTCTGATTGAGCCCGAGTGTGTGCCTTCTAATGTATTTTTCCTTTCCCATTTGCCCGAGGCATAACTAACAATTCCAAGGCAGTCACCAGAAAAACACTCACACCCCAGGGCCAGAACAGCAGGGTCATAAATGCACACGAGTGGCAGAAATGTCAGTGTCCCCAAAGCGCCCGCCTGGCCCTGTGACAAATGTGGCCAATTCACTGGACAAATTATTTTAATTGATAAATGACCTGTGAGTTCTGAAGACTAACAGCAGCAAAATATATATTGCAACATTTCCCCAGCAACGTGCCTATAATAAATAGGTCTCCTTTGTAGCCTCAAAGAGTGGTAATTCTGTGGTCTCCAATTCCAGACTCCGCGTTGTGATGTCAGTCCTGCCCAGGAGGTAGCGGCTTCTTCCTGTGGAAGATGGAGTCTCTCCAGGTGTGGCATGTCTGTGTCTTCCCACAGAAAGCTCCTGGCCTCTCCTCCATGGTTCTTACATATAACCTCAGAGTGCAGGATGGAGAAGTAGAAACTGGGGAAGACGATAGTCCACAAGTACAACTGCTGCCAACCAGACTACCCTACTTAAACATACAGTGATGTTAGCCCCTGCAGACAGAGGGAGCTCATAATTCCACTCAGTGGGTCTTAAAGACTATGGGAATTTTATTTGTACAGACATGTGCACACGTTCAAAGACAAATTCTCCAGATGGTCAGGATCATGAAACATTTCCAGGGATCATCTTCCCCAGAGTGCCTGGTTCCCCACTCTCAGAGGAGCTTCTCACAGTATGGTGAACAGGTACACCTCACTCAGGGCTGTGTGAGCTGGCAAGACTTCCCTGTCTGGCTGTGTGACTTGTGGGGCCAAAGCCTTTTCAACACGTATGCCCCCCAGCCCCAGGAGGCAGGGAGTGCCCACCATCTGCATGGTCCAGATAGCTTTGCTGTCCAATTGCCTGAGGGTGAGCACTGGGAGCGTGGAGGGGGGAGGGTGGGAGGGTGAGAGTGGGGGAGTTGTCACAGCAGCTCAAAGCCCCCTTCTCTCTCCAGGAAGCTCTGGTGTGCCCCACAGTGGCACCTGCTGAGCTGGGTCTCATGAGGATGATATGTTGATGCCAGCACGGGTCTGTTGAAAGGCATTTTGGGGTTACTTGGCACCCAGTGATGTGCTGGCATCTCCTTTTATTATTCAAGTCCCAATTTTCCTACTGCCTTCTTGGCTCTAGCCAACTACAGTGGCCACTATGTGTGTTCTGGGTGTGGTTCAGCCCTATATCATCAAGCATCCTTGAAGAAGAGGATAGAGAGGGGGCAGGGCAGGGCCCAGTTAGAAGCTATGGGGAAGCCTGGTCTTCTGTCTCAACAAATCTGGACATCGGCTCCTTTTCCTACAGTGAAAGATGGCACTCTGGATACCCATCGAGAAGGGATAGGCACTGCTATTTTGGAAAAAGGAATGGGGGTAAGGGGTAGTATCTTGAGAGCAGGTTCTGCAGAGGGAAGGCAGGCAGGGGGAGATGATGAGAGCTGAGGGGCAGGATTGGCTCTGAATGGGCAGGGAAGAGGAAGAGAGAGAAGGGGTCTCTGGAATAAAGCAGGCTTAGGTCATCTCTGACTGCCCAGAGAAGTACCATAAATCATAAATGCTGTGCTCTGTCTGAATAATGCCATTCTTTTATCGTCTTCTCCAAAGAAGTCCATTTAAGTGTAGTGTGTGTGTGTGTGTGTGTGTGTGTGTGTATGTGTGTTGGGCAAAATGAAATTAGCCTCTCATAGTCAGACATAGACAACAGGATTCTTTTTGTTAAATTGATTTTATCAAACTCTATATTTTTCTCTGCTCCCCTCCCTTCCTCTCCCCCCACTTCAACCCTCTCCCATGGTCCCCACACTCCCAATTTACCCAAAAGATCTTGTTTTTTTATTCTACTTCCCATGTAGATTAGATCCATGTATGTCTCTCTTAGGGTACTAATTGTTTTCTAGGTTCTTTGGGATTGTGAATTGTAGGCTGGCTTTTCTTTGCTTTATGTCTAAAAGCCACTTAGGAGTGAGTACATATATTTGTTTTTCTGTGTCTGGGTTACCTCACTCTATATGATGTTTTCTAGATCCATCCATTTGTTCTCAAATTTCAAGATGTCATTATATTATTTCTGCTGTGTAGTACTCCATTGTGTAAATGTACCACATTTTCCTTATCCATTCTTCAGTTGAGGGGAATTTAGGTTGTTTCCAGGTTCTGGCTGTGACAAACAATACTTCTGTGAACATAGTTGAGCACAAGTCCTTGTGGCACGGTTGAGCATCCTTTGATATATACCCAAAAGTGGTATTGCTGGGTCTTGAGGAAGATTGTTTCCTAATTTTCTGAGAAATCGCCATACTGATATCCAAATGGGGCTGTACCAGTTTGCACTCCCACCAGCAATGGAGGAGTGTTCCCTTTACCCCACATCCTCTCCAGCATAAGTTGTCATCAGTGTTTTTGATCTTCACCATTCTTACAGGTGTAAGATGGAATCTCAGAGTTGTTTTGATTTGTATTTCTCTGATGGCTAAGGATGTTGAGCATAAGTCCTTTAGTGTCTTTCAGCCATTTTGTATTTGTCTATTGAGATTTCTTTGTTTAGGTCTGTACTCCATTTTTAAATTGGATTATTTGTTCTTTTAATGACCAATTTCTTGAGTTCTTTGTATATTTTGGAGATCAGTCCTCTGTCTGATAATTGGGTTAGTGAAGATCTTTTCCTATCCAGTAGGCTGTTGTTTTGTCTTGTTGACCATGTTCTTTGCTTTACAGAAGCTTTTCAGTTTCAGGAGGTCCCATTTATTAATTGTTTTTCTCAGTGTGTGTTCTACTGGGGTTATATTTAGGAAGTACTCTTCTGTGCCAATGCATTCAAGTGTACTTCCCATTTTCTCTTCTTTCGTTGTGGCTTCCTTTATGTTGAGGTCTTTGATCCATTTGGACTTAAGTTTTGTGCATGGTGATAGATATGGATCTATTTTCATTCTTCTACATGTTGATATCCAATTATGCCAGCCCCATTTGTTGAATATGCTTTTTATTCAATTTGATAGTTTTGGCTTATTTGTCAAAAATCAGGTGTTTGAAGGTGTGTGGAATAATATTCGGGTCTTATATTCGGTTCCATTTTTCCTCCTGTCTGTTTTTATGCCAATACCAGACTGTTTAAAGTACCATAGCTCTGTAGTAGAGTTTGAAGTCAGGGATTATGAAGCCTCCAAAAAGTCCTTTATTGTACAGGATTGTTTGGCTATCCTAGGTTTCTTGTTTTTCCACATGAAGTTCAGTATTGTTCTTTCAAGATCTGTGAAAAATTCTGCCGAGATTTTGTTGGGCATTGCGTTGAATCTGTATATTGCTTTTGGTAAGATTGCCATTTTTCTATGTTAATTCTATTGACCCAAGAGCATGGGAGATCTTTCCATTTTCTGGTGTCTTCTTCAATTTTTTTTCAAAGACTTAAAGTTCTTGTCATACAGGTCTTCCACTTGTTTGGTTAGAGTTACTCCGAGATATTTTATGCTATTTGTGGCTATTGTGACTGGTGATGTTTCTCTTATTTCTTTCTTAGCCCATTTCTCATCTGTGTACAGGAGGGCTACTGACTTTTTTGAGTTAATCTTATACCCTGCTACATTACTGAAAGTGTTATGAATGGATACGATTATGAATGAGTTGGGTCTGGTTCTGGGCCAGATCTAGGGAATCTGAACCAAGATGAGAAAAGTTGGAACATTTGCCTTGTCATGTGCCCCGCCGCCTGGGAGTTGGAAGGAGGTTCCTCACTTCTGTACTGAATGGATCTGATGAACACCATGTTTTCCTGAAGGTCCATGAGTCTACCAAGAGTGAGTCAAAAGGAACCTTTTAGGAGGTAGGAGCTCAGAGATCTGGGCGTCTGGATCACAGAAGCCCGGTGGTGAGGCCCATGTCTAAGAGACTGCCATCATTCCCATGTGAGCGCAGTTCAGCAGGATGACCTAGCCATCGTGAACTGTATTGATCCTTTCCTACCTTTCCTGTCCAGGATACTGGGGTAGAAGCCCTGGCGGCGGAGGCAGAACTAGTTGACATGTGCAGGAAGAAGGAGTTGGAGGGCAGACAGTGACACCCACCTAGTGATTTCCCAAGTGCCCTCTGGACAGCAGGGGCTGTGACTGCCTCCCCCACCTCCCAAAGGTTCTTTGTGGCTAAAATAAAACAGGAGCAATTAAACAATAAATAACGAGTTACTGGCTCTTTGGGGGCTCCTGGAGTATCGATTAAAGACCCGCAAGAATAAATCGTCATCCTCCTTGACTTATCTGGGCTTATATTCTGCCATTAATTAAAGTTCACCCAGGGAGTGTTCCCTGGAATATAAAGAACTCCTGGACTGGTGGATTCCAGAGGTGTTGCTTGCTGAGGAGAGCAGGGCATCTTACAAGGGAAGCCCAGTGGCATTGCCCATGGCATACAGTTTGGCGGCATTGTCACGGCTGTTGCTGCTACCAAGAGTCCCCAAATACTGCACACCATGCCTGGTAATAAAGGGAGTTTTCTTGGCTGTTATTATTGCTTGAGGTTGACTTCACTGGTGGCAGAAAGCTGACTGTGGGTATTTTCCCTCTAATGGTGCTACAATCACATCTAAATGGGAAATACAATGCAGTCAGCTCTGATTTGTGTTGACCGCAGACGTCTCTTTACTTGGAGGACAGATTGCTTGGAAGAGCTGGGTGGCGATAGATGCCTCACATCTGGAAGATTAGTGATATGGCCTTGATGAAATTTAATATTATTCGAATTCGATGCAAATGTTAATAATATTAATAATTGCTTTGCTGCAGGCTGCTGTTGAGCGGGCTGAGAATATCTGACTAGTAAGCACCGGGCTAAAATGAATGCATTCAAAGAAAAGCTTGGTGTGTTATCAAAAAATTAACGGAAAGAATGGCTAGTCACAGCCATCTTTTCTTCTCCAGCCACAGATGGAGAGGCTGTTCTTAGCTGGGCAGGCAGATTATTCTCTTCTTCCACATGGGTGGGGTCAGATGTGATACCCTTTCTAAGGCAGTTTCTTGAGCAAGTGTGTGTTTGTGGGTATTGTGTACATACACACATGTATACTGTGGAGGCTGAAGAAGGCTGATGGGTGTCCTCTATCGCTCTCCTTTTTGTTCCCTGGAGACAGGGTCTCTCCCTGAGCGCCCCCCCCCCCAGCTAGTCTGGTTTGCTATCATGGCATTTCATTTGTATGTTAATAAATAAAGCTTGCCTGAGGATCAGCAAAGCAAAACAGCCAGCCACTTGCTCTTACCTCTACCTCAGTCAGAAATGGTGATCCTGCCTCCAGGAATCTCAGAATGAGACTGTGTCTGAGAGCTGTTCCCTCCCATTTTATAATACTCTCTAGTTCTGGGATTAAGGGCGTGAACCTCTACCGCTTGGTTTCTATGGCAAGCTAGTGTGGCTGCTGGGATTAAAGGTGCGTGTCATTGCTGCCTGGTCTGTAAGGCTGGCCAGTGTGGCAGTTTCACTCTCTAAGCTTCAGGCAAGCTTTATTTATTAAAATACAAATGAAATGCCACTGCAGTCTGTCAGTGACCACATGGATTTTCTGACCCCCTCTCCACTTCCTCAGCCACAGCACTGGGTTGAAGGAGCATGGAGGAGCCTGCTTTTTTGTCACGGGTGCTGGTGATCTGAATGAACTTGGGTCCTCATGTCTGAGAGGCGAGCATTCTCACCCACTGAGCTGTCTCTCCAATCCCTACACTACAGTAGTTTTTAGGAAAATTCATTTCTCTTTTCCTAATCTGCCTTCTACCTGCAGTCTATACACTTCCACTGACCGGGACCCTAGCATTAACCTCATTAGGAACTTCTCCTCAATGGTGAAGGTCACAGGAATCTCCTGGAGCACGGCAGGGCTTGAGGTGGGTCTGGAGGATCAGTTAAAGCTGAGAGGAGAGGGGTTTAGGTATCTCTGAGAGACACACGCTGAGCCATGCAGACAAGCATTCTTCTGAGGAACACACACTGAGCCATGCAGACAAGCATTCATGGGAAAGTGATCAAAGAGACAGGTGTTTACGCTGAATAAAAGATCTCAGGCAGAACTGCAGTGGGACGAGACATCAGATTTCAGAGGAAAAGCCAAGTAGGGGAGAGACCTGGGGTCAGCATCCTTAACCCCCAACCCCTTTCTCCTTTCTCACAAAAAGCTGGCAAAATAAAACCACCACAATGAAGCCCAAGATGTCAGGTACACACCTGCCAAATCCAACCTCTCATGCTAGACTGAAGCCTGGGCAAGTGTGGGAAAGAGGCGATACTGAAGGCACCACGATGACCAAGGCTTCCCTGAGATGGACTAAACTTTACACAAGCTTTCTTGACCTTGAGCCTGACCTTGGCCCTGACCTCCCTTTCTTACAGCTACCTTAGAAGATGTGCTACCTTAAACCCTATCTTTCCCTTTGAGATGCAACTCTGTGTGAATTCATTCCTGTGCTATAACCAAGAGCATCATTCTCCGGAACCTGAAACCATTTCTTCTCAGCTTCATCACCAGAGGAGGGTAGGGCTCTTGTCTTCAGTTTTTTAGCAGGGTGGGAATCTAAACAGGCAGACACCTCATTCCCAGTTACAAACTACCGCCAGCAGTGACCGTGGGAGATGCTTTTTCCCTTTGAGGCAATTGCAACACACACACACACACATACACACACACACACACACACACACACACACCCACCCACCCACCATCTTTCTCTAGCTTTTGAGAGCCTGTATACCTGTTATTTCAGAACAACTGAGTCCAGACTAAGTGTCCACCTCTCTCCTCTTCTGCAGCCATCTTGAATAAATTCTTCCTTGCTTGCTTAATTTTGCCAGGTGGGTTCAAAAAAAATTTTTTTTTTTCTTGACAGAAGATAACAGGAGGCCACCCCATTGAGAGATGGCAAGGTGGAGGGTGAGTCTGGAGAGGCTCAGTATTTTTGTCACATGTCCCATAGTTTGGTAATTTAAAGCAGAAAGACTGTGGAAGTTCCCCAGTTCCATAGAGACCAAAGGGATTAATATTTAATCTCCAAAGGATGTTGGCCATAGATGGCACTAATTTGTAGCTGTGTGCAGGCATGCCTGGACTTCAGAGCTATGGCCCCATTTCCCAAGAGACCCATGCTAGCCGTGCAGGCTTTATCCAAGCGCTACATCAGCTCAGCGTCTCATGTTAGGGTTTTCTGGATCTCTACTAACAGCGATATGCTATGTTTGGCCCCTGTTGATGCGTATTCAGTATTCACTGGCAAGGATGTGTTCTGAGCTAAGCACAACAGAACCTGATTATTGATGCACAGGATTGGACAATCTCACTTTACAGGAAGCCACCAATGACTTTAGCTTTGATCTGAAGTTGAAGTCAGATACTCAAACTCAGTAGCGATACTAACATGGCTACCCAATCAGTGGAGACACTAACATGGCTACCCAACAAAATCATTGCCACTTTGAAGGTTTCAGTGGTCTTCCTGGTATAATATATACAAAGCTTATTTAAAGTATGTCTTTCCCCACTGTGTACAATGACCTCTGCATCCCATTAAATCCAGTCCCCGTTTACTACAAAAATGTGCTCCATTGAGCTTTAGATGCTCTAGGATTCCCCTTTTGTCTTCCTTTCTATTTGAAGTTTCTTCAGTCTTCTTTTCTTTTAAATCACAAAGTAATGCTAAATGTATTCAAAGAGCCTTCCCGAATCTGTTGCGCTAATGTGACTTCTGTCCTTAAGACTATTCGTATGTTGTATCACATTTACAGATTTGGATGGGGTGAACTACCACTGCATTTCTGGTCATGGTATGTGAGCTTCTCAATGTATTCTTGACTTCAACTTATAAGCACTTAAAATAATGTGTATATTTGTATGTTTACATGTGGTGTGTTCCCTTGGTGTAACATCTGCACATGTGTGCAGATGCCCGTGCAGGCCAGGGTGCTGTCTTGCGAGTGACCACTGGAGGATATTTCTGTCTGTCCAGTCTAGTTCACTTCTCGTGCTCTTGTGGAGCCTAGGCCATGGTGGGGATGGAGCTCTCCCTTTTTTGGGCTAAGAGTTTTGATCCTGGAACTGCTGAGAGGTGGATAAAATACTAGAGTCAGAAGGGTGATGATCTGCATTATGACAAGTCACTGTGTGCAGAATGAGGTGGCACTAAGTCAAAGTGGATGACTGAAAGGCCATTGGCAAGAGGCAATGATGGCTTGGACTAGGATGGAAGTGGGGGGGGGAGTAATTTGTGGGTTCATGCTTTACACTACTGCAACACAATTTGCCACATGGTTACCACCACTGCTGCCTCCATCCTTTCCACTGCATGGTTTTGGTACTAACATCAACAGTAACCTCTGTCAGTAATACCAATACTGCTACTAGCACCACCACGACCATGCATTATTACCACCATTACTAATTTTATTACAGTGCTGTTTCCATTATTTCTAGTCCCTTTCTTGCTATTCCTGGTGCTACCATAACCTCCATGAGCTTTAGGGGGTCAGGCACATGGATAAACACTGAGGCAGATGATCATATTCCTGCTTCCTTGCAGACCTGTGGTATTGTATTATCTCTGGTGATCAAAGTTAGGAATCTGTGGTTCTAGGTTGCTCTCTGACTCAGCACCAAGTCAACAGCACTGCTGGCTCTACCCTGACTTTGAGGCCTATCTATTGGCGGCTTCCCACCTCTCACCCTTGACTGTTCTGTTCCTTTTTCTGATCATTTCTTTACCACCATGTTGGCTGTAGTACATGAAAGTTCAGCTATGGTGATGAGTTTGGGGAATCTAATGTCTACCAAGGAGACTGTCATTAATGGCACTATGCCCTGAAATTGACCAAGATGATAGATCTTAAATGTTACACACACACACACACACACACACACACACACACACACACACACACACAATCATGCTGAGGTGGTAGACACGCCAATTAGTGGGGCTGTGATAATGACTTCACAGTACATACATCTAATCAGGAAATCCTCTTGGGGGTGTGGCTCAGAGACAGAGTGTTTGCCTGACACGTACAAGGTGCTGAGTTTGATCTGCAATACCCCTAAATTAAAAAGAAAAAAGGAACAACCTCTGCCTGAGCAGGCCTGAGCCAGTGACTTCTGCTGGAGTAGGCCCAAGGGACAGGACCTCCACAGGAGCAGGTACAAGGAAGTGACCACTAAGAAAACAACCACTGAGGGAGCAGACCTGAGTCAGAGACTTCTGTGAGACCCGGCACAAGTCAGGGACCTCTGCGGGAACAGGCTTGAGCCAGTGACCTCCACAGGAGCAGGTACAACAGAGCAACCACCAAGGGAGCAGGCCTAAGCCAGAGAACTCAGCAGGACCAGGCCCAAGCCTGGGACATCTGTGGGAAGAGGCCTGAGCCAGTGACCTCAGCTGGAGGCAGCAACCTCCACAGGAGCAGGTTAAAGGGAGCCACTGCAGAGGGAGCAGGCATTACCCAGAGACCTCTGCCAGAGCAGGCCTAAACCCGCAACCCCTGCTGAAGCAGGCCCAAGGCAGCAACCTCATGGGAGCAGCCCCAAGCAAGTAACCTCCATGGCAGCAGGCCTGAACGACTCCCAGGATTGCAGAGTGACACTCCCTATCCCCAGACCTCTGGGAACACCACATGACCTCCAGGTTGACTGGAACCATGGCCCTGACTGCATCACAAGGAGCAGCCATCTGAGCCTTGGATCCACTATCACCTGAAAAACTGATCATCAGAAACACAGCCCCAACTACATCAATCAGAGAAAAATATGGATTGAAAAAGTGAGAACACACTCAATACCACAAAGAGCAACATGACACCAACAAAAACTAGTGGCCCCACAACAACAAGACTTGAACACCCAAATATGAATGAAGCAGAAGAAAATGACCTAAAAAATAACTTTAGGAGAATGTTTGAGGACCTGAAAGAGGAAATGAAAAATACCCTCAAAGAAATGGAAGAAAAGACAAACCTAAAATTAGAAGAAATCAACAAATCCCTTAAAGAAAAATCAAGAAAAAGCAATCAAATAGATGAAAGAAATGATTGATGACTTGAAAAATGAAATAGAGACAATAAAGAAAACACAAACTGAGGGAATTATGAAAATGGAAAATACGGGAAAATGATCAGGACCACAAATACAAACATAAACAACAGAATACAAGAGTTGGAAGAAAGAATCTCAAGCACTGAAGATACAATAGAGGAAATAGACTCATCAGTCAAAGAAAACATTAAATCTAACAAAATCTTAACACAAAATATCCAGGAAATATGGGACACTATGAAAAGACCAAACCTAAGAATAATATGTATAGAAGGAGAAGAACTCCAGCTCAAAAGCACAGAAAATATACTCAACAAAATCATAGAAAAAACTTTCCCAACCTAAAAAAAAATATCCTATGAAGACACAAGAAGACCACATAGACTGGATAAAAAGAAAAAACAAAAAACCTCCCCTTGCTACATAATAATGAAAACACTAAACATACAGAAGAAAAGAAAGAATATTAAAAGCTGCTAAGGATAAAGGTCAAGTGACATAAAAGCAGACCTATCAGAATTACACCTGACTTTTCATTGGAGATAATGAAAGCCAGAAGGTCATGGTCAAGTGTTATGCAGACATTAAGAGACCATGGATGCGAGCCCAGACTACTATAACCAGTAAAACTTTTGATCACCATAAAGGACAAAACAAGATATTTCATGACAAAACTAGATTTAACCAATACCCAGCCACAAACTCAGGCCTGCACAAAGTACTAGAAGAAAACTCCAACCTGAGGAAGTTGGCTACATCAACAAAAACAGAGATAATTGATGATCTCAAAGCAGTAAATCCCCAAAAAGGGAAAAGCACACAAATTAACATTACCAACAATGAAAAATAAATTAACAGGAGATAGCAATCACTGGTCATTAATATATCTTAATATAAATAAACTCAGCTCACATATAAAAAGACACAGGCTAACAGATTGGATATGAAAACAGAATCCATCCTTCTTCCGCATACAAGAAACACATCTCAACCTCAAAGAAAGACATTGCCTCAGAGTAAAGGGTTGGGAAAAAAATTTCAACCAAATGGACATAAGAAAGAAGCTTGTATTGATATCTTAATATCTAACAAAATAGACTTCAATCTAAAATCAATCAAAAGAGACAAAGAAGGACATTTCATATTAGTCACAGGAAAAATTCATCAAGAGAAATCTCAATACTGAACATCTATGCCCCAAATACAAGGGCACCCTCATATGTAAAAGAAACACTTCTAAAGCTTAAATCATACATTAAACCCTGCACAAGAATAGTGGGAGACTTCAACACTCTATTCTACCATGGGACAGGTCAGTCAGACAAAAAATTAACATCGAAATAAAGGAACTAACAGATGTTATGACTCAAATTGACTTAACAGACAACTATAGAATATTCCATTCAAACAGAAAAGAATATACCTTCTTCTCAGAACCTCATGGAACCTTCTCAAAAACTGACCACATATTCAGTAACAAAACAAACCTCAATAGATACAAAAAATTGGAATAACCCCATGGCTCAAAACTAGAATTCAACAGCAATACTAATTC
>NW_004949116.1:1974162-1981523 GCF_000317375.1 Microtus ochrogaster
AAGGAACATACCTAAACATAATAAAGGCAATATACAGCAAGCCAACAGCCAACATCAAACTAAATGGAGAGAAACTCATAGTGATTCTACTGACATCAGGAACAAGACAAGGTTGTCCACTCTCTCCTTATTTATTCAATATAGTTCTTGAGGTCCTAGCTAAAGCAATAAGACAACAAAAGGAGATCAAGGGGATACAAATTGGAAAAGAAGTCAAACTCTCACTATTTGCTGATGATATGATAGTTTACACAAGCAACCCTAAAAATTCTACCAAGGAACTTCTACAACTTATAAACACTTTCAGTAATGTAGCAGGATATAAGATTAACTCATAAAAAAAATCTCTAGCCCTCCTGAACAGAGATGATAAATGGGCTGAGAAAGAAATCAGAGAAACAGCACCCTTCACATCAGCCACAAATAGCATAAAATATCTCAGAGTAACTCTAACCAAACAAGTGAAAAACTTGTATGACAAGAACTTTAAATCTTTGAAGAAAAAAATTGAAGAAGACACCAGAAAGTGGAAAGATCTCCCATGCTGTTGGGTAGGTAGACTTAACATAATAAAAACGGCAATTTTACCAAAAGCAATCTACAGATTGAATGCAATGCCCATCAAAATCCCAACAAAATTCTTCACAGACTTCAAAAGAACAGTACTCAACTTCATATGGAAAAGCAAAAAAATCCAGGACACCTAAAACAATCCTGTACAAGAAAAGAACTTCTGGAGGCATCACAATCCCTGACTTCAAACTCTACTACAGAGCTACAGTACTGAAAACAGCCTGGAATTAGCATAAAAATACAGGAGGACCAATGTAATCAAATCAAAGAGCCAGGTATAATCCACACACCTTCGAACACCTGATTTTTGACAAATAAGCAAAAAATATCAAATGGAAAAAAGAAAGCATATTTACCAATAGGTGCTGGCATAACTGGATATCAACATGTAGAAGAATCCATAAATCCATATCTATCACCATGCACAAAACTTAAGTCTAAATGGATCAAAGACTTCAACATAAATCCATCCACACTGAACCTCATAGAAGAGAAAGTGGAAAGTACACTTGAATGCATTGGCATAGGAGACTACTTCCTAAATATAACCCCAGTAGCACAGACACTGAGAGAAACAATTAATAAATGGGACCTCCTGAAACTGAAAAGCTTCTGTAAAGCGAACGACATAGTCAACAAGACAAAATGACAGCCTACAGATGGGAAAAGATCCTCACCCACCCTACATCAGACAGAGATCTAATCTCCAAAATATACAAAGAACTGAAGAAATTGGTCATCAAAAGAACACATAATTCAATAAAAAGTGGAGTACAGACCTAAACAGAAAACTCCCAATAGATGAATCTAAAATAGCTGAAAGACACTTAAGGAAATGTCCAGCATCCTTAGTTCATCAGAGAAATGCAAATCAAAACAACTCTGAGATTCTATTTATACCTGTAAGAATGGCCAAAATCAAAAACACCGATGACAACTTATGCTGGAGAGGTTGTGGGGTAAAGGGAACACTCCTGCATTGCCGGTGGAAGTGCAAGCTGGTCACAGCCCCTTTGGATATAAGTGTGGTAACTTTGCAGAAAATTAGGAAACAACCTTCCTCAAGTCCCAGTAATACCACTTTTGGGTATATATCAAAGGATGCTCAACCATTCCACAAGGACTTGTGCTCAACTATGTTCATAGCAGCATTGTTTGTCACACCCAGAACCTGGAAACAACTTAAATGCCCCTTGACCAAAGAATGGATGTCAAAAATGTGGTACATTTATGCAATGGAGTACTACACAGCAGAAAAATATCTTGAAATTTTCAGGGAAATGAATAGAGCTAGAAAACATCATATTGAGTGAGGTAACTCAGATCCAGAAAGACTATTGTCATATGTACTAACTTATAAGTGTTTTTTAAACATAAAGCAAAGAAAACCAGCCTACAAATCACAATCTTCAGAGAACCTAGATAACACTGAGGGCACTAAGAGAGACATACATGGATCTAATCTGCATGGGAAGTAGAAAAAGACAAGATCTCCTGAGTAAATTGGGAGCATGGGAACCTTGAGAGAGGGTTGAAGGTGGGGGCGAGGAAGGGAGGGGAGCAGAGAAAAATGTAGAGCACAATAAAAAAATGTTAAATAAATAAATAAATAAATAAATAAATAAATAAATAAATAAATAAATAAATAAATAAATAAATAAATAAATAAATAAATAAATAAATAAATAAATAAATAAATAGGCAAGACCCTAGTTCCTCTCCCAAATCACTACCAGAGTCTGCAATTCTGTTCTAAGGCTGCAGGCATTTTCCTAAACATTAACAGGGCTTCTGTGAGTAGCTCTCTGAAACATCAGTGGCATAGTTGAGAAGTTGGCAGATGATAAATAATAGTAGGTCATTCCACAATGTTAAGTGGTTATGTGGTGCATGGCCACTACAGGAATGTTTCCTGTTTTCCTTCTAGAGCCTGCTGTTGGCTCACTGCACCACAGAGTGTCAGCTAAGGAGCAGGGACCCAAGAAGCAAGTGTCAGAGGAGTGTGACCCTTGACCTGAGAACTCCTGAAGACTGCCTGTGGACACAGGTGCTGAAAAGATCTGTGCTGTGAATTATGGGAATGTGGTGAGGAGCTTAAGGCTCCTTGGGTTGAAGGTCACAGCAGCTGTGGATTTGTAGCCCTTACAAGGCAAACTGGGGTAGCAGGAGTTCCTTCAGGGGACAAGAATGTGTTATGTATGTTTGTATGTGTGTGTGTGTGTACATGTGTGTGTTGTGTGTTCCTGTGGTGCTCAGCTAAGCTGGAAGCTGATTTCTGCAGTCAGTGTTTCTTGTGGGAAAATAAAGCTCAACATGAGCAAATGGAAGATTCTTATTGTACTCAAAATGTCCCCCAATATATTACACAGGTTGGAGGCACTCTGTTTTCAGATGAACATCGTGTAGCAGAGCTGACTGGAGTGTGGGCATTTGAAAATGTTTCTTAACAGCTTCTATTCCCTGTGTGCAACCATCGACACCTCCCACAGCATCTGCTCTTCCTTGGATACAATTATTCAGTTCACTTGTGTGCCACTTCACTCTGTATTGTTTTATTTTATTATACAGAGCCGCTTCTTTCCCCGCCACTATATGCAGCAGTGTCTCCGTCTTCTCCAGTTCAGTTTTCCAGCATGTAGGCATGCCACTGCCCGGTTCGCTTCCCTGTGGTTCGCTTCCCTGTACTACTCACCCAAGTTTCTAGTATGTTTTCTACAGCGAGTTGCAGCAGGGATTGTTCCTGCGATCTTGGCCTTTGATGAAGACTACCCCAGCTTCTCTGAGGATGCACAAAGTCACCTTTTAGAGCAACAAAGAGTCAGCCACTTAGGCGAGAGTCAGACAACAAAGCAGACAAGTGGGCCTCCCGAGTCTGGAGCTACCCCTCCTATCGAGTGAAAACTTTGGCTAATGAGACGACCTGTTTGGGGGAACATGCTAGTGCCCTCCCCCCACGTGTTTAGGAAGTCCACTGTGACTAGCCAGGCGGTACACAATCCACAGGGCACCAACCTCGGGGCCCTGTTACTGTGCGTCCTTGTGTAGCCTTTGGTTCCCATCTGATGCTTCCTCCTCTGCTTTTTGCTCCCACCTCTCCCCTCCCTCCCCCTCCCCCTCTCTTCTATGTCCTTCCCTGCCTCTTTCTCTTGCTCCACTCTTCCTCCTGTTCCATAGCAGATGTGTGTGTATCAAGACATCCTGCTCTGTCAAGCCCAGGGACGTCCCCACTGGCATGGGAAAGTCAGCCCAGAAGTGCAAATGCTGAGAATAAATCAATTTGGGGAACACTCTGAACTTCTATAGATCTAGCAACCTCTGAACGTTTGGACAGATGGAAGACAAGTGAGCTCTTTGCCCCTGGAGACACTTGGGAAATTGCAAGTGTGGTTTGCCACTGAAGGGGGCTCAGGATGGAAACGTGGCTGAAATCCTTTGGTGTTCCTCTGGCTCCCGTTACAATTGTCTCTCAAGTTCTTGGTCAGAAAGAAGCTTTTGTTAACACTGGCTGCAGGGTTAGCATGTCAGCCTCTTCTCACCCTCCTCTTTATGGTATGCAGTGGTCCCTAGAACAGTGAGGTGGTTTAGCTGCACGTTCCTACTTATTCTGCCTGGCTGCCCTACTTTGAGCTGTCCTGCTCTCCAGCCTCCATATTGTTCTGTTTGCTTCGTCTGTGCAAACAAGCCACCCAATTTAGTGGCGGAAACCCGACTCCTTATATTGCTCATGAACCTGCAGTTGCACAGGATTTGGTATGCACAGGGTTGCCATGTGTACCTCAGTCAGCATCTTCTGGGGTGGGGGAAGCTCAGAGGCCGGGGATGGAACCTCTGAAGTCAGGTCATTCACTCACTGCCTTGCTCATCCCCTCATCTGCTCTCTTGCTTGCTCTGGGGTTGATGCTGGATGTTTCTGAAATTTCATCTGGGACTCTGGACTGGAACTCACTTCCTGGGTCTGGCCTTTAAGGCAATGTGGCAGCTGGCTTTCCAGAGCCTCCATGACTTGTGTTTGAGAAAGAAAAAAACATAGTCCTTGCTGCGAGTTGGATATACCTCGAGCTTCCTAAAGGTTTGTGTGTTGGCAGCGTCATCGTTAGTATGGAAGGTGGAGATGGTTAAGGGACCCTCATGGGAGCCCCGAGTTCTAGGGTTGCTTTAAAGCCCCACATCTCTCTCTTGGTCCTTCCTCATGCAATTTCGTAAGACATCCTCACAGACTGAACTGCTGCTGGGATGGATCTTTAGACCCTTGAGTTGAATGAGCTTCCTATCTGTAAAGTAGCCCACCCTGGGTACATTGTTACAGTAAAAGCAGACTCCAGTAGCCCTGGAAGTGACTTGGCAGCATTTCCAGAGTCTCTCCATGGAGGCAGTCACTAGCTGCTCCCAGGTTCAAGGCAAATAGACAGGGCTCCTTGGAGTGAGGGGTAAAGAGCCCTGGAAGTGTGCTGCAAGTGTTTCTGGAGCACACATTTGGCTCAGTGTGTTTGTAGTCTCCAGAAGGCCCCCAAGCCCCACCCCCACCCTTGGCCTCCAGATTCTTGCTGCCTGCTCAGATGCTTAAGGTAAATGGGGTACAAGCTGTATATTTCCACATCCTTGTGTGCAAACAAACGAGTGATCAGAAGTGAAACATCCACGCCATAGCCCTGGTGGGAAACGGCAAAGCTAAGGAAAAAATTACCTCCCAGTCTGGGCCTTCCAGAATTTTGGCTCTTGTAAGCAAAAACAGTTGATTTAGGGACCTGTAGTTAGCAGTGAGATTTAAGATGTTTGGTCACACAAATCAAAAACCACAGGCTCCTTGGGTTAACCAGGATAAATTTATGATGGGGAAATTTTTTGGGGGGTCCCAGGAGAAGAGATAAGATTTCTTTGCCTACAGGGCTACTTTTCCCTAAGAAATTTTGAATTTCTCATCGAGGTGAAAGGCGCTGCCAGTGACCTTGTTTATGACTGTGGCAGCCATGAATCAGCAAAGTGAAGTTCTCCCAGGAAGCAAGACTGTCCCTGACTTCCTGTGAAGCCGCTTTGATTTACCTATGAGCCAAAGGTTCCCGACAGAAGGGATGATTAAACGGCTAGCAACTGAAATATGATACAGGATAGTGGTGATTGGTGAAGCCACATGCGGGGACAGAAACTCTCCACCAGGGCTTGGTGACCCTGGGCCACGTGTTCCAAGGAAATTTATAGGTTGAGTAAAAAGAAAACCAAAAAGATAGATGGAAATGAATAAAATAAGCCGCCGTCCTTGAACCTCTGGAAGTCAGAGTCTGAAGGAGAAGAACCAACGCCCCAGCAACAGCCTAAAGTGCAGTGCACCGTGTACAGCAAGCCCTGCGTCTGCATGAGAAATGGACGCACACTGGCTTGGAAGTGACCACCTGATCTTGAGCAGCAAGCAGTGTGGGTGGGTCAGTTCTGCCATTTCATTCAGACTGCAGCTTCCTTGCTGGCTGTCTTGTTTGTTCCTGTTGTTGTTTTGTTGTTGTTTAACCAAGCATGATACCAGCTTCCTGCAAATACAGTGAAGCACATGGCTGGTGGTCCTGGTCTTCAAAAATATGCAGATCCTTCTCCCTGACCCTTGAGTGCTGTACAATTCAGAATGATTGAGCAGAGCACAAAGCGTTTTGAAGTATCTTTATTCCTCCTTATCTTGATCTTTGAAGACATCTTAAATAATAATTAAGATGCAAAGTGGGAAGAAGGATCTTTTACGGGATTTTACATAAGGCAAGGGGAGTAGTTAACAGGGAGTTCGGACAGACACAAGCCCCAATGGCAGCTGGGCTGTGGCCATCTCCTTCAGTCTGTTGGGGTTGTTTCGTAGCTAAGGCAGGGCCATTCATAGATAACAGAGGTCTATTTCTCTGCTGGTGGAGAGGTTCCAGATTGAGGAAGCAGCTGGGTCTGGTGAAAGTGCTGGTCCTTTCCTGTCAGTCATTAATCAAGAGATTGCCCTGCAGACATGTCTGGAGGTCATTTCTTCACTGAGCTTCCCCTTCCCCAGGTGACTCCAGTTGGACAAATTGACAAAAACTAACCACCACAGGGTGCCTATTAATGCTACTGCACACACACACACATGCACGAGTGCATGTGCGCGCGCACACACACACACTCACACTCACACACTCACACTCATGAACAAATTATATCGGGAGCTACTGAGCACCAGCCTCAGCGCTCTCTCGGGGTTCAGAACTCAGCACTCTCTCGGGGTTCAGAACTCAGCGCTCTCGCTCTCTCGGGGTTCAGAACAGGGCTTCTATAACAAGTGAACACTGGCTTGGGAACGGGATCCGAGGGGTAGAACAAACTGACTGACTTAGGCACATTTTCCCTGCATGTTTCTTTATTCTGTGGGGAAAGATTTAAAAAAAGGAGGAGAAGAAAAACCATAGAAGTAAGGGCATAAGGTTAAGGGTAAGGTGTGATCTCCACAAAGCTTTCAGTTTATATAGGCATATAGGCAAGTTAACAATCTCGTTAGACAGTAACAATAGTATTAAGCATGCATTTTCACAGAGTCACAAGAAACTGGTGGCTCTGTTAAGGAGGCACCTTATGTCTCAAGGGGGGCTGTGGCTGTGAAGTTCCCCTGGACTGGGAACACAGCCTTGGTAGCTACACTAACCTACGGGCTGGATTTGCATTAGAATCTAGCTAGCTGAGTTAAAAAAGAACTCTTCTTGGGACCTTGCTTTTGATTCCAGCAGGGTGTCCAGGTGAGAATTGTTTCCTCTGAAGCTAGTTTTAGCAACTCAGGCCTTTTCCCTGTA
>NW_004949116.1:1982043-2015340 GCF_000317375.1 Microtus ochrogaster
TGTGTGTGTGTGTGTGTGTGTGTGTGTGTGTGTGTGTGTGTGTGTGTGGTGGGGGGGGGAGGTATCCAGTTGCCCTTCAGGAAAAGTCAGGCTTATTTACTGCTGGGATACTATAGAAGGAAGAAATGCCATGATTTCCCAAGATTTCTACAGAACTGACAGGGACATATCCAAAGGATGGATGTTCCTGTAGCTCTGCAAAAACGGGTTCTCCAGGTGGAGTGTCCGTCTACACTTCCCCTGGACGGGCCGACAGGTCTGCCAGCGGTACAGTCACTGTATAATACTTGTGGGCTCACCATGAAAGTGCAGCTCAGGAAGGGTAAGGGTCTTGCTTAAGGTCAACACATTCAACGCCATTGACCCTTGGTCCAGAGCCAACAGAACAGTCATTGGATTTTCTTCCCCTTTGTGGCAAAGGGATGCTCCTGAGCTTGCTCTTTGCAATGATTTCTGAGAATGCACATTTAGTATCTATTTGATAGATAGATAGATAGATAGATGCCTTCTACATCTATCCCCTCAAGGTTGGTGCTGCCACCAAGAAAGCGTTTCTGAGGCTTCAGTGGAAGAGAGGAGAGCGGCTACATACTCAGCTAGCGTCTCCAAATGGCAGTTCACTATTTAGACAATTGAAGATGAGTTTGTTTCTTTCCTTTTCTTTCTCCTCCTTGCTAATTTATCTCAAATGTTATTCCCCATAGGAATGAATCCAAGTTTTTTTTTTAAGGGCTTTAAAACACTTTCATTTAAAAACCTAATTTGCAGGGACTATTGATTTAATTAGCCCGAGGTCATTTGTTGGATTACTAATGTCTCCATGAAGTGGGAAGTAGGAATTGTGTTGGAAGGAGAGTTTATTAGCTTGGCTCCAAGAACAGTTCAGCTAAGGTCTCCTGGTAAGGTCTTGCTTGCTTCCCTGTCCATGCTTGAGTCCCCCATCCCTCACCTTGTCTGGCTCCAGCAGAAGCCACACCAATCACTGGGGAGCACAGAAAGAAATAGTATTTAGACTAGGCGGCGTCTTGTCTCAGGAGACTGTTCCTCCAGTGAGACTGATCACCGTGTTGTCCACAGCTAAGATGGAGAAATCTCAAGCAATGATGGAAAAACACAGCTGTCACCTCAAGGGATGAGAGAGGTTTTATTTTAGAGCCAAATAGGATCAATTGTTGCTTGGAAACACATGTCCTGGTTACCCCAAATTTAGTGTTCCAATGTGTTGACAGTTTTATGAAGATTTTTTTATTTTTATTTTCTGTTTTATGAAGTTTTATTTTTTATAGTAACAGAACAAAGCCATAAATCAAGATGCTTTTAAAATGCTCTGGGGGCAACATCAGGAAGGTGGATTACAGCAGCAACGTGGGACAGTAACATCAGGAAGGCAGATTACAGCAATGTGGAGACAGTATCCTCAGGAAGGCAGTTTACAGCAGCGTGGGGACATTTTTTCAGCAGGACTCAGATGCTGCTTGATGGCATTCTTGGCTTTTGGTTGGTAGAACCTAGACGTCTGTCTGTATGTTCCCAAAGGACTTACTTAACACAAGGATGTTAGGTTACACACGAAGGTGGGCAGTGAACAGCTATGAAGGGAGCTGGAACAGCCTGCGTGCCACACCCCAACCTCTCCACAGTCCCTGAGGTTCATCAGTCAGCCTTGTCGAATGTCCAATGTGTGTGTGGCTCCTTTAAGGGAACTTCAGTTAACACAAGGTAACACAAGTCGTAGGATGTAGGTAGAGGACTTTCTGGTATTTGTTGTCTCGTTTCTGCTCATGCATTTGTGTAGCGTGTCTTCTGATGGGGGCTGAGGAGACGGGAGAAATACCAAGTTGTTGTTTCCAGCACGCTTAACTCAGTGACAGAGGCAGTGTGGTGGGGAGCAGAAGTCGTAGGAGGTACCCAGAGGGTTCTTAACCCAGCCCTGGGAGATAAGTTTAGCATCAGAAGTAAAGAATTCTCATGGTCTGTTGACTCGGGTTGGTGTCTCAGGGTGAGACTTGTGGAGATTCATTTGGTTCTTTCTTGGACCCCAAACAGTATTTCTCCAACTGTGAAGCCATCCTTGAGATGATGAGGTCTAGATAGACTCACAATTATTAATCCTAAAATCCAGATCCCACGTTTTCCTTTGTTGCCAGAGATCCCTCTCCCCTCAACTGTGTAGTTTCCACTTAACCGTGCTGAAGATGCTGATAGGGAGAGATTTCTATCTGTCCCATGATGTGAGAGCTGTGGAAGGGGGGCAGCTGTGCTTCCTGGGGACACAGGTGAGCCTGAAATTATGCAAGGAAGGCTTGCCCCTCTCAAAACTCAAGATGCATTAGACTCTTCCATCCCGATGCCTTTCTTATTATGTTTTCTTCTTTCAATTGATGGATAGAAAGAGAATTTCTAGCTCTGCTAATGACATAGGAGTCTAGGGAGTTCAGCCTCAGCTTTATGAAGCCTTGCATGTTGGTGAGGTTCTTCACGGTCATGAGTAACTTGTGATTGTTTTTGTTTATTCAGGAATCACTAAAGCCTTTCCCTTAGCTCTCTGGGTCACAGATGACACAAGCTTGGTCAGGTTTAAACACTGATGTCGGGCTTCTGAGTTACCATTTCTGGCTTGGTCCCTCTCTAGCCTCTCTGCCCACTCTCTCTGGTGGGCATCTTCTTCCTGTCTATATCTTAATGCAGAGTCCACCATTGCTTTCCTGATGTTTATCTTTCTCTGTTTGATGATGTTCTTTCTCCTGACTTCACCTAATACTGATATTTTTATGTTGAAAACACACACACGGGGGGAGTTGAGATTCCCTGTCTCCATCCGTTTTCATTCTCCAAACCCCTATCTACAACTTCCCAACCTCTCCTGAACGTTCGCAGAAACTCATTATGTCCAAAACCAAGTATTCCATATTTGCTTGATTACAGTAGCACTCAGCATGATATTACAAACATCTAAGTTCTGTTTAATTATTATTTTGTTTTATGTGTATGTGTTTTGCCTGCATACATGTCTTTGTGTGTTCCTTTTACCCAGGGGGTCCAGAATAGGGCATCAGATCCCCTGGGACTGAAGAACAGACAATTGTGAGCAACAATGTGGGTGCTGGGAATTGAACCTGGGTCCTTGGGAAGAGCAGTCAATGCTCTTAACTACTCAGAAAATTTTCCAGTCCCAAATACTAAGCACTGTTTAATGGAGCTATACCAACATTGCCTGATGTCCTTATAACTCAGAAGGGTGCTTTCTTTTGTCTCAGTGGTAACTTGGGCACAGACATTGATAAAATATTGCTGATGAAATATTTTGGGTGATTTAAAGTTTCCTGGAGGTGAATGACTAGCTATTCTGACCAAAATAAAATGCAATGAGAACCAAGTATGAACTTCTGTGTCTGTGTTTCTCAAACCCAGCTTTACAGATGGATTCGGAGGGCTCTGGCTGCCTCAGCATCAGGTGTGAGGGCTGGCTGGGTACTGTGGCACATCTGCCTCTAAAGCTTGTGCATCCTGGGGTCACCTCCCATCCACTTCTGTGCAAGAGACCTGACAGACACCTTCTGATTAGGAAGAGGAGAGTGGACATCACCTCCCACAAAATCCAAGTGAAGATAGAACAGAGAATTTAGCCATTCAGAAGTCAAGAGTGTAGTATGAGCCTGATCTACTCACTGCTGATGGATCAGCCAAAAGTAACTGCGTATGTGGTAATTTATTTAGAATATTAGGACGTGTGTCTGGGAATAGGGAAACATGACGATCAGGAAGCAGAAAAGAGGAGTGGTTTGGCATTGAGTCTCCCCACTGCTTTGCAGAGGTCTTTGCCGTTGGCTCCTACCCACTCTGGCCCTCCTTCCTATCATCACACTGACCGGAATGTCAGGGCCCTTTTGGTCTCCCAAAAGAGGAAGCTTGAAGCTGGTGACTTAGGCAGAGAAATGGGAGAAATTGCAGAGAAGTCAGAGCAAGTGTGTGTGGGAAGTCACACAGAACTTTCTATCTTACAGGACAAGCCCTGACTTCCTCTTCTCTGGGTGGACTTCAGTTCCCTTTCCTCCAGAGTCAATGGGAATACGTCTATATAAGTGGCAGAATGGAAACTGTCCCACTGCTTGGCTTTTGTAGAAGCTCAAACATAGATTGGCTATAATTACAGATTGACTTCATAGAAAGAAAGCTCAGAAAAAAGATAAAAAAAAATGTGGTCCTAGTTCCTAACTGGTGATGGGTGTGAGTCCTCTAACTCTTAGCACCAAAAGTCCAAGGTGCAGGAATAAAAAGGACTGGCTCTCTCGGAAGGTGCAAGGGAAGGAAAGGTTCTTTCAGGATTCTTCTAGATGCTGGAAGCTGCCAAGGACTGCCCTAAATAAGCACAGCACCATCCCATTGACTGGGGCCCTGGACTGAATTAGAAAGGAGACAGCTAGCTGAGCACCAATGCTGTCTTTTTTCCTGATCATGGATGCACTGTCACTGTGACCAACTGCTTCAATGTCTTGCTCCCATGACTCCCCTGGCCCCACCAAGATAGACTATATCTCCTTGAACTTTGTACCAAAATAAACATTTCTTCAAGTTGCTTTTGACAGGTATTTTGTCTCACTAGTCAGAAAAATAGACAATACAGGGAGAAAGGGTGTGTGATTGTGTTTCGTTTTGGCTCACAGTTTGAAGAGCCACAGTCCGCCATGGTGTTAAGAACAGCAGCAGGACTGTGAATGAAACATAACTGGTTAGTTCTGTCTACAGTCAGCAAGCAGGGAGGGAACAGGAAGTGGAGCTGTCTAACTCTGAGGCCTGCCTCCCCTCCAGTGATCCACTTCCTCAAGGGAGGCTCTACCTCTTGAAGATACCACAACCATCCCAAACAATATGGCCTATTGGTGACCATGTGTTCAAACACATGAGCCTGTGGAAGACACCTCAGACTCAAACTGTAACAGCTGGTCACCAGCAGAGTCAGCATTTGAGCGAAGTACATGAGACACACCCGCTTTGGTCTGCCGTGCATGCCTTTCTGAACTCTGTTCCCTGTCTGTGGCATCTACAGTTTGCCTCTGGGTGGAAGCCCCCAGGAAAGCAAGCCTTCGGAGCCTGAAGCCAAGCTGCCAGTCTACACTAAACCCTAAAGAGAGGATCTGACCCCGGGATCCCTGAGAATAATCTAGTCCTTATCATAACAGCCTTTCATTACTGCTGTGGCAGCTGTTGTTATTTTCCACTGGGAAAACGTCTCCTAAGACGTTACTTGCGGTTCTGACAAATCGATGGTTTCTAAATGAAGTGCGGTCCGGGCTGGCTGTTATGAATTCTGCCGGAGCAGCCCATTGCATTTTGGCAAGAGCACCCAACTGGGGTGAGCCCCGTATTAGCATTTTAATTGCTGCCTGATTGCTTTCCTGTTGCCAGACTCAGCCCACTAAGGTACAGCCAGCAAGTTTCAATTAGTTCTTATCCTGTGATTTACGGGGTCTATAAAGAGCATCTCCCTGTAGCGCTTGGAAAGTAATACCCTTAATGTACTAAAAGCAATATAGAACATTAAAGAAAAAGAATCGGCTGTACTAAGGTGTGGGTATCCAGGGGTGCTGGGAAAAATCCTGTTTGAATGATGGTTTTCTTGGGTGAGTTCTCACTGAAGCAAAATGAAATACACAAAATCCAGGGTTCCTCTGAATCCCACACCAAACCTTATCTCCTTAATGTGAAGTATTAGTCAGCCATTCCCCTTTGGTTCACTCTGTATTCCAGGACAACTAGTTCACCAGGATGGCTTGTGCCTCTTGTGGGAATTTCAGTATTTCTTGCCTATGAACCCTTCCCCAGGTTCACAGATGTTTTTCATCCTCCAGGCTGCTGTTTGTTTTTGATGTTATTTCATTGTGACTTTTTTCTTTGTTGTATGTGTGTGTGTGTGTACAAAAAATATGGGAGGGGAAATAGCTCAGTCAGTAAAGTGCTTTCTGTGTAAGGATGTGGGGTTTGTTCTCCCAGAACCCATGTGAAAAACTGGACATGGTGGCATGCACTTGTAATCTTGATGCTGGGGAGGTGAAAACAGGCAGATCTAAGCCAGCTAGCTGAATCAGTGAGCTCCAGGCCAAAGAGAGACCCTGCCTCAAAAACAAAGCAGAGAGCACCTATGGAGGAATAATACCAGGGGTCATTTTTGGTTTCCACAAGGGTGTGCCTACATGTGCATACAATGTGTACATACACACACACATGCACACATACATGCACACACACATACACACACACATGCACACACTCACCCACACACTTTCCCCTGCATAACCCAAAGAAGTAATGGGCAGGTGACTTGAATAAACATTTCTCTCAAAGAAAATAAAGTGGCCAACAGATGTTTAAAAAGATTTTTGGTATATACACATTAGAGTACTACTCAGTGGTAAAAAAAAAACAATGACATCTTGAATTTTGCATGCAAATGGATGGAAATAGAAAACACTATCCTGAGTGAGGTAACCCAGACCCAAAAAGATGAATATGGGATGTACTCACTCATAAGTGGATTCTAGCCATAAATAAAGGACATTGAGCCTGTAATTCGGGATCCTAGAGAAGCTAAATAAGAAGGTGAACCCAAAGAAAAACATATAGTTATCCTCCTGGATACTGGAAGTAGACAAGATTGCCAGGCAAAAATTGGGAGCTTGGGGGTGGGCGTGGGATGAAGGTAAGGGGAGAGGGGGAGAGAGAAGGGAGAAGGGGAGGATGAGGAGAGCTTGGGGGAATGGGATGGTTGGGATGGAGGAAGGGTGGATATGGGAGCAGGGAAGTAGATATCTTAATCAAGGGAGACATTTTAGGGTTGGCAAGAGACTTGACTCTAGAGGGGTTCCCAGGTGTCCAAGGAGATGTCCCCAGCTTGTTCCTTGGGCAGCTGAGGAGATGGTGCCTGAACTGGCCCTATCCTAAAGCAACACTGATGAATACCTTGCATATCACCATAGAACCTTCATCTGGCGATGGATGGAGATAGAGACAGAGACCCACACTGGAGCACTAGACTGAGCTCCCAAGATCCAAATGAGGATCAGAAGGAGGGAGAACATGAGCAAGGAAGTCAGGACCGAGAGGGGTGCGCTTACCCACTGAGACGGTGGGACTGATGTAATGGGAGCTCACCAAGGTCAGCTGGACTGGGACTGATGGAGCATGTGATCAAACCAGACTTTCTGAATGTGGCTGACAATGAGGGCTGACTGAGAAGCCAAGGACAATGGCACTAGGTTTTAATTCTACTGCATGTACTGGCTTTGTGGGACCCTAGTCTGTTTGGATGCTCACCTTCCTAGTCCTGGATGGAGCGGGGAGGACCTTGGACTTCCCACAGGGCAAGGAACCCTGCCTGCCTTTGGACTGGAGAGAATGGGGAAGGGGGATGGGGGGAGGAGGAGGGAAATGGGAGGAGGGGAGAAGGTAGAAATTTTTAATAAAAATAAAAAAAAAATCTTTGGTATTACAATCGGTTAGGAGGATGCCAGTCACGGCGACAAGGAGATGCTACCTCAAACCTATTAGGATGGCTGTCATTACAGATAAAACCTAACAAATGGGGTCCAGAAATAGAGTAAAAGGAATCCCAGCATACTCTGTGAGAATATATCTTGAGACAGCCATGATGGAAGATAGTCTAGAACCATTTCAGAAAATTAAAAGTAGGGCTAGCCCCTGATCAAGCAGACTTACTTGGGGTCTTCTGTCAGGCCGAGTACTGGGAACTGAAGAACAATGGCCACCTCGTGAGCTGCATCTTCCTGGCCCTGCTGCCCTCCCGACTCCTGCTGCTCTTTCTCTCTCGATGTGAGTCAAAGAATATGGAATTTCCCTTCCCTATGGCAGAGCTCAGAAACTAGAAATTGACTCTCACTCTGTCCCTGACTTTCTGTGTGTGAGAGTCACCGTAAGGAGACTCTCTGACCTGCCTTGTCACAGAGCGGGACATGAAGATCCTCATTTACCCTGGCCCAGAAGGGAGGTGTGCTCCTTGGAGCCCACAGTCTGGTGGACAAGCTTGAGGTCCTCGCTGCTCTGCTTTCGTAGATCCAGTCTCTTGTCCATGTACTTTTGATTCTGAGTGGCAAAAGCAAGGAGACCATGGTGGTTTGAACGAGAATGCCTCCGTGGGCTCATTTACTTAATATTTAGTATTAAGACTCCCCAGTTGGTAGAACTTTGTGGTAGGATTAGGAGGTATGGCCTTGTTGGAGGGAGTGTGTCATGGGGCTGGGGGGAGGGGGAAACGGATGGGACTCTGTGTTTTTAAAAGACTAGCTCCGTTAGTAGAGCTAATGGGATTAAATGCTGCCAATGTGCATTCAAGGTGTTGGAGCTATGTCCTGCCATCTGTCTAGACATCTTGAGTGTAGCTGCTTAAGTCATTCTAGTCACAGAGATGCCACATCACTGGTGGAGCACCTGTGGCTTTAGGATGCCATCATGTTACTGAGGACCATTCCCACAAGTCACTTGGAACTAAGTAGGTACCTTACTGTGTTTTGTAGAGTCTGTTCATTGGATCTTGGATATTTTTTTTTTCTAACTGTTGCTGTGGAAGGTGTGACCATGAGAGCCACCTTAGCAGCTGTAAAACCTCTCTGTATGTAAGGCTCTAAGATTTATCCTGGGCCTCTTTTCCATAGACTTCTTCAATGCTAGGGTTTCCTGGCACAACAGAAGCAGCAGCATCTGGCCATCAAGGGAACAGGATTGACTGCAGCTTTTACTGCTGCTTGACAAGTATCTTGTTCCCTGAAAACCTTACCTGAGAAACTGGTCCAGGATGGGGTGCTCATGCTGAAAGGAAATTCTAAATTTGTACCCCTACACCCGTAGGTGAGTGCAGCTCTCAGACCGCACCAGGGAAGTTTCTTTGTGCAGTAGAGGATTTAAAACAGAGCCCACAACCTACTGGAGCACAGAGGAGAAATGTCCATGGAATGCTCAGTCACCAAATAAACATTTATAGTGTAACCTCTCCCCTCAAGACGCAGGCTCCATTCAGGAAGATGGGGCAGGAAGATGAGAGAGTCAGACGTCAGGGAGGGTCAGGGTGAAGCAGGGTCTCCTGAATAGGACAGGACATTATACTCATGAACTGACCATCTTTTGGTGCCTACAGAAGACCAAGCCAACCACTATTGCAGCATTGATGGGGGGGAACTTCGGGGCTCCCATCCCTAGCTGAGGATCTATTGACAGTTGATGGCTTCTGGGGGAGAGAGAGAGTCTGTTACCTTCAGGGGTATGGCTCCTAGTAGGCCAGCTTTGATCTGGTGAATGGCTCCATCCTTGGGAGTTTATGGGTAGCTCAAATTGGATTTGGTAGATTATTAAAAAACAAAAAAAGAGGACATGAAATTGGGTGGGATGGATCTGAGAAGAATGAATATGATCAAAATATATCACATATCAAAATATATCATATAAAATTCTCAAGGAAATAAAAAATGTTAAAATGTTTGGACAGATCAATAGCAAACCAATGTACTTATAATATTTTACATATATATTTCTTTTTCTTTTTTTTAAAGTTTTCTGCTTTTGTTTCAGTCCACTGAAGTTAAGGGACAAAGTCAAAGATGGTGATAGTGGTTTGGTTCAAATCAATCTCTTAATTTTGGAATTTTCCTGAAATCATAACAAGTTTTCAATGTTATGTAAAATGTGGTTCCTGGAGATGGTATGACAGAAGACATGTTCCTTGTCATGACAAAGAGCAGAACATTTTGATGGTGACCAGGTTGTAGGAGCTCTTCATGGCCCCATCCAGGATCTGATGTTGATATTGCATGATTCAGACACATCCGTAGACGATTCTATTGAGAAGATGAACAGGCAAAGAACCCAGAAAGACCCAAGGGGATGGGCAAAGGCAGGTGGGTCTCCTCATCTCAGCTCAGGTGCTAGATTCGCATGTCTCCATCACAGTGGCTGTGGGGCTGACCACTTGAAGGAAGTGACATCAAAGGCAGGTGGGTCTCCTCAACGCAGCTCACCTGCTCTGCTTTGGGTGCCAGATTAGTATTGTCCTTCCTTCATAGTTGCTGAAGGAGACAACTTAGGCAAAGCAATCACTGTGCTGACAGCAGCAGTCAGGGCAGTGCTAAAGCTTGGCACTCTAAGATCTGTGGACTCGCCGCCAATCTAACAGGGTCTTGAACCATGTCAGAAGAAAATAGCATCATTCTGACGAACTGCTGAAGCCCAGTATCTGTTATTGTGGGAGGCAAGATAAATCTACTTTTATAGGCTATTTGCTTTTGAAGGGGAAAGCTCTTGGAAATTACATGTGGGTCCATTTCTCTGTCAACACGAGTGGTCCAGGGGATCACTGCTTTCCTTATTGGGTCTCTGGCTTTAAGAGAAGAGGAAACCTATCTTTAAGTTGGTCTGCCACACAGAACTCTGTAGGAGAGTGTTGAGGTCCTTGTGGACAATGCTCGAGGACAAAGAGGACAGGAAGACTGACTCTCTCACAGATGGTTGGGAAGGGAAAGGGGAAGCCTCAGCTGGACCTGTAAAAAGAGGGTACCAGACCCCAGCATTATGCTCCAGGGCTTCATCTCATCTTCGGGGAGGAGTGCAGGGGACAGGACACAGTCTGAGGGAGAGGGAAGCAGGACACAAGTAGGGAAGTGGTTGTAGAGAGGTCTTGAATCTGAAGGGGCAGCTGGCCTAGAGGAAGAACTGTAGACAATCCAGGAGAGGGCATTCCATTGCTTCTGTCTTACTCTGTGCTCTTGGGACATTTTCTCTGCCATAGCATGGGATAATACACAATTCTTTGTGAACACATACTCTTGAACTTTATATTTCTCTTTCTTTCTTTGTTGCCCCCTCCCCTGCCTGCTGTCTTACTCAGAGAATAGCTATTTCTTAGTATTTCCTTAGGCATTTTGCAAAGGTTTTTTTTTATTATTCTTTTATGACTTACTGGAAATGATTTAAGTACAGAATGAAAAAGTACTGGAAATGCTCTGGCCTCTTCTGCTGGAGATGGCGAACTGGACGGTGATGGCCCTGGGCCTTGGGAACCAGCACGTCTCTGAGCTCTGAACAAATCTAATTAGATCTATAGCTGGCCAAGCGATTCACTGGAGCTGAGACAGCCTTCACCAGCTTAAATAAAGGGACCAGGGATGAGATTGTGTCCTGGGTGGCTGTAGAAAGTCATAGGACCCTCTGGGTTCATGGGTGTTGAGCTGTTCCCAGAATTCCACTGGAGAGCCTACAGGAAAAGGAATTTAGTGCTGATTCCATATGTACCCCGTGTGTGCAGGTCAGCCCCTCAGAACCATCACTATGGCTGTAGTAATGTTCTGCAGAAAATATAACTGATAAATGATCCTACACAGAAGGCAAGACTTCAGCCAAGCCCTCGCACAGGCTGAGCCCATCCCAACTGCCAGCAAGGACGTACCCTTTGGAGTTCAGCCCAATCCATTAGAGAGACTCATCATTTCTCAGCATTCTTCTGTCTGTCCACTTACCCACTGTCCCCCATTTGGGGACAGCACCATCTTTATATCAGGACAATCACATTCATACTCCCGAGAATTTCGATCTTGGCTAGAAGCCACAGAGATGAGGTGTGCAGATGACGGATGTGCTTATTATGGTCACATTTTTGTGACTAAATCACAACTTCATGGAGGAATAATTTACTTGGGTCATGGTTTCAGTCTACCATGTCAGGGAGGCAATGAGACCATATGCCGGAAGTTGTTCGCATTGTGATGGATCAGAAGACGAAGAATAAAATCAGAGCCTCAGGCTCATATAAGCATCTAAGGATTGCTCCTAGTGACTGGCTGACTGGCTACCTTCCACTTCAGAGAGTCCATGGTCTCCCCAGATTGTGATGCCATCTAGGAGCATATATAAAACCAGGGCCTTACCCAGCTGTTGAGTGGGAGGTAGAGGCAGATGGACTGTCTGTGAGTTCAAAGCCAATCTAGTTTACATAGCAAACTCCAGGTCAGCCAGGAATACTTAGTGAGGCTGTCTCAAAATAAACAGAAACAAAGGAATCGACCAATCAGGATCCTAGGAAAGATATTCAAATTTAAGTCATAGCAGTCTTCTACTGGCTCCAAAGCCTCATGACTATCTTATAATTAAAAATATCCTCGGCCTAACTTCAGTCCCCGTAGCCTCTTAACCATTCCAACATTATCCAAAAGCTCAAGACTCAAGAGCTCTTCTGAGGTTCAAGACATATTCTTAACTGTGAGGTCTGTAAGACAAGAACAGTTACATATTTGTAGTCTACAAGGGGTTGTGGTGAACATTTTTATCCCCAAAGAAAGTAACAGGAGAGTTGAATGGAGAGTCTGGACTAGAGAAAAACCCAAATTAAACAAGTCAAATCTTGTGACACATGTTCCCTTAGGGAGGGGTGGGGCTTCCTGAGCACTCTCCCCCCACTTCCATAAGGAAAAGTTCTAATCCTTGTGCAGGCAGTCATAGCTGAGTTAGCTCAGGAGGGCGTTGCTGTGCCCTGAGGGTGCTGTCCCACCTCAGTCCGTCTCCTCCTCTAGCTCTTTAACTCTGTTGCTCACTCTTGATGTTCCCCAACCCTCAGGGGAGGAGGACTGTGATCCGGGTTTCATCTAGGATTGAGAACTCTGTGGTTTCTTACTCTCTGCACGTTGGCCAGTTGTGAGTCTCTGGATTAGCTGCTGCCCATGCTTCTCTGATGAGGCTGAGCTGCATTGACCTGTGAAGGACCTGAGTTTGGTTTCCAGCATATGCATGTGGCTCATAAAGACCTCTAACTCCAGTTCCGGGGGATCTCATACTCTCTTCTGAATTCAATGAAAATATGCATGTATATGCAGGCAAAACATTCTACCCCACCTATCTAAATTCTGCCCTGTCAAAAAGCCAAGGCAGTTTCTTTATTAATCAATGAAAGTAACTCATAGACAGATGACCCTCCTACTCCATACATTTAATGAAAATAATTCTAGAAAAGGATAAATATTTAGAAGGCAGCTTTATATCATATTAATTTAGTAAATAATAGTAGTATGTTTTTTCCTAGGCCCTTCCCAGCTATAGATTCTTGGTTATGTTCACAGTATATTGCATGAGTTCTCCCCTGTGGAATAGGCCTTAAACCCAACCAGAAAGTAGTTGGTTACCCCATAGCATTTATGCCACTGTTGCACCAATGAATACCCGTTGCCTGGCTGCTTGTCATTGTAGCTCACAGGGTTCACATTTGGCTTCTTTTGAATAGCATTGACTTTTTTAGCCACTGCCCCTTTATCTGCAGCTTGTATATACTTGTTTTCTGACCAAACTGTGTTCTTCAAATCTGTCTGCTCTGCTTTTTGTTCCGGATTCTCACTATAAACCTGGCTAAAGACAGCCAGCAATACCCATGCTGCATCCTTAATGGTATAGTGTCTTGACATTTCCTTGGCAAAATTAATTAGTCTATTGCTTGTGAATTCAGATCTATTCAAAATTTCAGGACATGGGCAAAATGGACATATTCTTAGCTAGAGTGTAATGAGAATAGCCTCTAGTCCTGTTTGCGATAGAATCCTATGCCCATCTTTACTGCCCACGCTCCTATTGGTATTTTGATCTTCTTAATGTCCACCAGAACCACCTGTTAGTCTCAATTTGTAGCTCTCTAGGGGTTCTCTAGCCAACATCCCCAAATTGTTCCACGTTCCTCTTTCAAATCAGTTCCCCAAATCTAGAGACTACAAAATCAGGTTTCGTCATGGCAATGACCTCACTTCTATGGCACCGGTTTTCTGTGTTGGTTACCTTTATGTTGCTGTAACAGAATGCCCAACTGATGCAGCTAAGTGAAGGAGGACTTGTCTTGGCTGAGTGTTTCAGTCCACTGTGTCAGAAAAGCTACAGAGCAGCTGAGCTCAGGGCAGTGTGAATGTTTATCAGAGGCTGTTCACATCACAATGGATCAGGAGGCAGAGCTAGCAAGGGATCAGGATTAGGGCCCAAGTATAACTTTCAAAACTCTGCTCTTATTGACCCACTTCCATTAGTCACATCCCATCTCTTAAAGATTCCACAACCTTCCAGAATAGTTCTCCCATTTAGGGAACAAGCATTCAAAACAAGAGCCTGTGGGGGAATTTGCATTCAGATGCAAACCATAGCAATAGTTTAGGACTCTGGGATGCATGGTGGCTCACATTTGTTATCCCGGCACTTAGAAAGAAGACTGAGGCAGGAGGATTAATGTGACTTTGAAACAGCCTGCACTACATCATGAATTCAAGCTGGTCTGAGCTACAGAGTGAGACCCGCAGGTAGGCGCTGTGCCTCTTTGCATGGTGCACTGAACTGAACACTGTTCTTTTATAGAAAACAAGTATTTGTGGGTGACAATTCTGCAGGGTGACCAGGTTGGAGAGCATCCCTACATCATGCAAGGAGCACTGAAAAGTAGGCTTGCAGTTTCCTGCATATGCATCAGCCACATTGCTTCAGGTTTGAGTTTCCCACTTCTCCCAGTAGAGAACTGTTGTCTGTGTCTTCTACACGTTAGAATGCACCTGAAGCAGCAGATCATACACTGGTGCAGTGTGACTTCTTCTGAGTGTGACTTCTTTGCTGTATATGACATCAGGGTTGGCCATTTTTCTGCTTGGTATTTCACCCTTTACAGTATGCTCTGATGTACTGTGAGGACCTGCTGCGCCGTGAGGATCTGCTGCACCATGGGGACCTGCTGCACCGTGAGGACCTGCTGCATTGTGAGGATCTTTGCACCGTGAGGACCTGCTGCACCGTGAGGATCTGCTGCACCGTGAGGACCTGCTGCACCGTGAGGACCTGCTGCACCGTGAGGATCTGCTGCACCGTAAGGACCTGCTGTACTATGAGGACCTGTTGCACCGTGAGGACCTGCTGCACCATGAGGATCTTCTGCACTGTGAGGATCTCTGCACCGTGAGGATCTCTGCACCGTGAGGATCTCTGCACCGTGAGGATCTCTGCACCGTGAGGATCTCTGCACTCTGAGGATCTACTGCACCGTGAGGATCTGCTCCACTGTGAGGACCTGCTCCACTGTGAGGATCTCTGCACCATGAGGATCTGCTGCACTCTGAGGACCTGCTGCACCGTGAGGATCTGCTGCACCGTGAGGAACTGCTGCAGTTTGTCTGATTGCTTCTCCATTTCTGTGATTTACTTTCATGTCTTTTACTATGTTGTATATACACTTTTCATTTTTTTAAAAAAATATATATTTTATTTGTAATTATGTGTTTGTATGTGTATCTGTGTGGGTATATGCAAGTGAATACAGATGCCTATGGATGTCAGAAGAGGGCATCAGATCTGTTTGGCTAGAGTTATAGGGCTTGTGCACTGTCCAGTGTGGATGCTGGGAACCAAACTCAGGTCCTCTACAACAGTGTTACCCATTCTTAACCCAGAGACATCTCTCTAGGCTCTAGGCTTTTATTTTATAAAGTTGTTCAGATAATGTTTTTGTTTACATAGCTATGTTTATAATAAGTTCATAAATACCCCTGCTTTAAAATAGCTGTTTTGGTGTATGTAGGTACGTATGCTCTTGCGTGTGATTATGTTTGTATGTATGTATGTGTGTAGGTGTGTAGGTATGTATGCTCTTGCATGTGATTGTGGGTGTTATGTATGTGTGTCTTGCGTGTGATTATGTTTGTATGTATGTATGTGTGTAGGTGTGTAGGTATGTATGCTCTTGCATGTGATTGTGGGTGTTATGTATGTGTGTGTGTGATTATGTGTGTATATGTGTAGGCGTGTGTAGGTATGTATGCTCTTGCGTGTGATTATGTTTGTGTGTGTGTAGGTGTGTATGTGTGTATGTGTGTGATTATGTGTGTATATGTGTAGGTGTGTGTAGGTATGTATGCTCTTGCGTGTGATTATGGGTGTTGTACCACAGCACGCATGTGTAGATCAAAGGACATCCTCAGTTGTCACCCTCAATTTCTACTCTGTCTGAGGCAGGGTCTCTTACTGTTTTCTGCTGTGTACACTGGGAGAGACGGCTAGTGAGCTCCCACAGATTCTCCCCCTGGCTGTAGGAACTCTGGGTTACAGACGTTTTCTCCTTGTGTGCCTTTCCTGAGGATCTTGTGCGTATGTGTCTGTGTTTTACCCACTGAGCCATCTCTCCAGTCCCAAATCCCCTGCCATTTATTTCATTTCTTTTCTTTCTTATTCCACCTCAACTCCCTTTCTATAAGATTTCAAGTAATATTATTATTGCCTTGATTAGGGTTTTATTGCTGTGAAGAGACACCATGACCACAGCAACTCTTATAAAGGAAAACATTTAACTGGGGCTGGCTTGCAGTTCAGACGTTGAGTCCATTACCAGCATGACAGGAAGCACACAGACAGACACGGTGCTGGAGAGGTAGCTGAGAACTCTGCATCTGGATCCACTGACAGCAGGAAGAAACAGTGAGCCACTAAGGCCTCACTTGAGCTTCTGAAACCTCAAAGCTCACCCCATAGTGACATCTGGCCTCCAACAAGGCCACAACTACTCCAACAAAGCCACACCTCCCATAATGCCATTCCCTGAGTCTAAGGGGCCATTTTTATTCAGATTGTCACAATTATGTTCTTAGTATTCTGTTTCTTTTGGGACCTGCTGTATTCATTTGAAATGATGTTATTTATATCACACTTATTTTTATATTTAATTAACATCTATCTATCTATCTATCTATCTATCTATCTATCTATCTATCTATCTATCTATCGACAGAATCCCAATCTGTAGCACTGGGTGTCCTATAACTCACTATATTGCCCAGGTGGCTCTTGAACTCATGGCCATCCTCCTGCCTCAGAGTTCTGAGTGCTGGGATTGTAGAGCCACCATCCCTGGCCGGATACCTTAGCTGCTATAAATAAAGCAGCAGCATGCAGTTCCACCTTCCATCCCTTTTCCTCCATTTTTTATATTTGCCGTTCATCTCTTGAGTCAGACACATAGCTTTTATATTTAACAAGCTCACTAATCCTTTTATCTGATTTAGACTTCATTCTACAGCAAAATACAGACAAAACTCCACCTTGGTTGGTTTGGTTTAGTTTTCCTACCCAGTCCTAAGATGAGCTGAAATTCAAACACTAGAAGTTTATCCAAGGAAGGCCCTCAGGAGTAGTGTTGTTTAGATTTTCTGCGAAAGCATCTGTTGTATTCTCTGTGGATAAAGCACCATTTGGCCAGATCTGAAACCCCTGCTTCGCTCTTTACTCAAGGACTTTGAGGACATCATGGTGTTGTCTTCTAGTGTTGGTGTCTGATGAGGCAAGCCTGACTTCTTCCTGTCAGGAGACTTTATCTCTTTGTCTGGCTTCAAGGATCTTTTTTTTTTTTTTGTATATTTGGGTTCAATAACTTTAATAGCCTATGTTATAGGGTCAATAATTCCAGGCTAGTTTTTTTTATGGTAATTGGATTTCTTATAAGTATGTATTATGGAAATTCTCATTTCAAAGAAAGAGTTCTTAAATTATAAATTAAATTTGTTCTATCGTTTCTATTTTCTTTAAAATATCCAATAATGCATTCAAGAGCTTGCTTCCTCCTTTCTACTAGGTCTGTCTTAAGTTTTTCAGTCTGTTTTCATTATATTTACTTGTGTAATTAAAAAAGCTTTATTTTTATTTATTTGTAAATCATGTATATGTGCATCTGTGCGTATCTGTATGTGGGTTTGTGTATATGAGTGCAGGGGCCTGAGGAGGGCAGAAGAGGGTATCAGATTCTCTAGCGTCACAGGTGGAAGTGAGCTCCCTGATGTGGGTGCTGGGCACCAAACCTGGGTCCTCTGCAAGAGCAGTATGTGTTCTAGTCTCTGAGCCATCTCCCCTGCCCCTGCTTGTGTGACTTTTATCCTAGGGGGTCTTAGCAGACTGATGCGTTACCTGTTCTCACTCCAGGCTCAGCTCTGTCTCTGCGGTGCCTTTACTTTCTCCTTTAACGTAGTCTCAAGTCTTTCCACCGATGCCTCCCCCCGGCCTTGTCACCTTCCTCTTGCCTGAGTCCCTACATTTCCGCTTGGTGGTTTTCCTTCATAGAGATGGTTCAGAAGAGTTTAAAAAAAAAAAAGCAGTGTCTGTGAGATGCTGGTCCACCTCCCAGGGCTGTGTGCCCATGCAAGGGAAGGTTACTTTTCTGTAAAGCCTCTCTCTTCCAGCAGAGTTTCCTTCTGCTGTGACAAAAGCAACTTAAGGGAGGGCAGGGTTTACTGCAGGCCACAGGCTACCGTCCATCACTCGAGGAAGTCAGGGAAGAAAATCAAGAACTAAGCTGAAACAGAAACCATGGAGGAAGGCTGCTTCTGGCTCGCTCACAGGTTTTTGCTTAGCCAGTTTTCTTACACTGTTTAGACCATCTGCCTAGGAGTGGCGACACCCACAGTGGACTGAGCCTTTCTGCCCCACCAAGGCAGTCCTTCTCCAGTGTGTCCACCAGGCCGTCTGTCCTGGGAAATGGGAGACTCTTTTCTCACATACTCCAGACTGTGTGAACTTGACAGTTTAGGTTAACTTGGACAATTATGTTGCAAGAGTTGCCCTTATGTGAACCAGACTTTCTTGGTGACCTGAGCTTTCTTGATTCTTTTCTGCTGCCACAGGAGCAAAGGTTTCCCAACAAGCTTTGGTCTGAACAGTCGGATGGACATAGTCCTATGGCTGGAACAGTTCTGGAAGGTGTACACAGGCATACAGTCACACTCACTGTATGCTGCTGAGGGCTGACTTTCAGTGGTTGTTTGGAACTTCCTTTTTGTCTGAGGGTGGTTGGTTAAGAACACTGAGAACAGGGGCTGAGAGATGGCTTAATCAGTAAGGTACTTGCCCTGCAAGCAAGAAGGTTTGGGAGATCCACACCCACATAAAAACCCACAGCCAGCCTAGCTTAATGGGTGAGCTCTGGGCCACTGATAAAAACTGTTAAAAAAAAAAAAAAAGTGGAGTTGAGTAGAGAGATGGCTCAGCAAAGAAAAACATGGCTGCTCTTCCAGAGGACTTGGGTTCAATTCGCAGCACACACATGGAGGCTCACAGCAATCTGTAACTCCTCCAGTTCTAGGGGATCTGACACCTTCTGCTGGCCTTGTGGACTCATACACATCTGATGCACACATGTGTATGTAGGTAAAATACTTACACACATAAACATAAAAATCTTTAAAATAAACAACAACAACAACAAAACCCAAGGGAGGGTTGGAGAGATGGTTCAGGGATTAAGAGTACTTTCTTCTCGTGCAGAGGTCCAAACTGCGAGTTACAATTGCCTCTAGCTCCAGCTCTAGGGGAGGCAGTGTCCTCTTCTGGCCACTGTTGGCAAAACCACACACACTAAGCATGCTCACACAGACACACAAAACCACACACGCTTAAACACAAATAAAATCTTTTAAAAATAAGCAAGATGTAAGCACCCAAGGCGCAATACCTGGCCTCCATATGTAAGCACATACATGTGCAGGCACACAAAACACACACGACATACACAGACCACAAAAAGAACACTAGGAAAGTTATTTGTGGTATCTGTTCATTTTGCTCACAAAAAGAACTGTGTTCTAGGAGGATGTGACTCAAATATTTTTATCTCATTTTAAACATCCAAAGAATATATATATCTGTTAAAATTAGCTTCACCCTATGTGGAAGACTAGTTAGAGCACAGAACAGAGGGGAGGGAAGACCAGATGGAAAATGGAAGCATCTTAGAAAGAGGTCCAGGAGTGGAGTCAGTGGGGAGAATTCGGAGCACTTCTGAGGTCACTGAGAGTAAACACGAGTCTTGTGACCTCAGTTTCTTCAGAACATAGACTTGTTCTCGGACTGCGCGCTCACGCTCCTCCCAGGTGCAGCTGAGAGCAGTGAGTTTGTTTCACGTTACTCATTATTGCTTACGGCTGTTACTCAATTAAATGTTTAAACCATCCTTCAGGTGCTTCTATGGAATTGTATTGATTGATTGATTGCCAAATGCGGTTTGCTGTTTTGATTGTACACAGCTTTAATTCATTCATGAGGCCTTTTCTCACATGACCTTTGGGAACCCTCAGAGTATAAATTGTCTGAGGCTCTGAAGAAAGTCGGCTACTGCGTGAGTCTTTGGATTGCCTTATCTAATGGGTCTGTTCTCCCAGGTCCCCCACCTCTAGAGCGGTGACAGAAGTGGTAGCCCTCCTTCCCCTGCAGTTGAGCAAGCATGGGTGGGGTTTGGCAGGCTTCAGAGAACGGAAGGCCAGAGGTGACTATGGCTGTCCACGTTCTGAGGGTGATAGGGGCACTGCACAGTGCACAGCAATGGGAGTGTTGCGAAAGGTGGTGGTTTTCTGTGCAGCAGCTGTGGTGGTTTCTCCCCAGAAGTGATGGAGGGGTGCATCTGAGGCTCCCAGAAAATGTGATGTAAACGCAGATGGTGGAGGAGCCCAGGTCAAGGTGAAGGTGGGTGACGTGTCCACATCGTGTCCACAGGGCGTGTGGCTTGGCTGGGAGCCTGGAGCGTGGGATGGGTTTCTGTGTGAGGTCTGGTGACTCATGGGCAAAGGATTCCTGTCTAAGCTACTCCTTCATCTGTATGACAAGGGGTTGGGGCTCTGTGACTTTTCCAATAATTTTATTATCAGAGTCAGCCTTGGAGAAAGGGTGGACAGACTGTCTCCCGATGGTCAATCTGGTCCTGGGTCACTGCTGTTCTCTCAAAATGCCTGTTCTAGGAGACATCATCTCTGCATAGACTCTGCATCAGGGGGCAGTGATGCCATGGATGGTGACAGGAAGGAGAAAGTCTCTGCTCCTCAGGCTTCTTCAGCAATTCCTGCACCCAGGGGAATATGAAACAGGGACACTGGCTCTTGCCACCAGCTAGCTTCCTAGGGCAGGCCTCTGGCTTCTGGAACTTTACGGATTTGACTTGATTACAGGAACCTGAGGCACCAGCAATTCCAAAAGACAAAATTGCCATCACCATCTTACACACTGCTGTGAATATTCTCTTCCTAACCCCAGTCTTGCTACCTACCCTCATCTGTCTGCACACTATCTCTGGGTGTGGAGTCTGTATTTTGAGATCTGTAAGGGGAGCTGTGCACAGGTAATCTTTGTTTTTTCAGAAACTATACCACGTGATTATAAGAGCAGGGGCCTGACAGTGAAGGCCGGTCCGTGTTACTGGAGATGCCCAGAGCCTGCCCTGACAGCCCTAAGAAGTTAGGTTCGGCCACCTATCTTTAGTAGGCCAATTATACAACCAATAGAGAGAGAGAGAGAGAGAGAGAGAGAGAGAGAGAGAGAGAGAGAGAGAGAGAGAGAGAGATTCTTTCAATGTGGCCACACTAAGAAGAAAAATAAAGAGGCCCAGTGAGTCTTCAAATTTGTCTTCCAGGTGCTTACCTGACCTGAGTTTTAGGTTCAAATACAGGGCAAGAGGTATGCAGAACTAAGCAGTTTCTGGTCATCATGTGGTCCTGCCCATCATCATAGTCTGGGCTTTGTCTGTCCTGACAAATTGCCTGGAAATGTGTGGAATCTCTTTTCCTGGATGGCACCAGGCTCCAAGCGTTTCCTTCTCCCTTGAAAACTCTTAGGGAAATTTCAATTTCTTGGGCTGCTTTTCCAATAGTCAGTCACATGGAGGGCACAAGTTCTCGCTTGGATGTCCTCAGTCCTCCCAGGACAGTTACACCCAGGCCTGTCATTTTCACAGTTCTTTGGGCCGTGAAACAAGAGCTGAATCGGTGCTGCAGATTGGTATTCTCTGTCTAAGACCAGTGATGTGGCTGACCTAGCCTGGACCCTCCCAGTTAGCATCCACTGTCCCTTGTGCTCCTGGGGTTCACTATGACCAACACTTCTGTTGCTACGATATTCAAAGGCTCCTCACAGGAGTGGAAAAAAGAGCCTGATCTCTCTTTGGGTAAAATGAAGTCTATGGGAAGGATTGTGTAAGGTTGGATGTGGATTCTTTTGGAAATTGTGTCCTAGGATTGTGCTCTGAGAACCGGGTTTGGATACTTGGCAGAATACTAATTTTCAACTAGGAACAATATTTAGAAAAGATATTGTAAAACTTGAGAGTAGGCAGAAAAAAAATCTTGGCTGCACTCCCTTTGGCTAAAGTATAATTATCCTCGGGACTTTTCTGGTGAGTGCACCTGGGGGTCATTGGACTCCCTTAGGAGAAGTAATTGTGTTTAGTGACAATTGATTAAAATTCAGATGTTTACAACCCTGTGAAATTAGAGGTGGGCTCATACTGTCGCCCTCACTTTGAAGCTGCCTTGGCTGGAAGAAGATTCTAACATGGGCCCTCAAGGCAGAAGATCAGGATGCAAAACTGGTACCACAGCCTTGCTTTTGCATGTCTCCGTTGTCTTGAAACTTTGGATGAGACTCCCTCTTAACTCTGCTCATGGGTATGCTAATCATCTAACAGGTGATTTAAAGATTCACTCACTTTTATTTTATATGCATGAGTATTTTGCCTGCATGTACCTGCATGCATGCATATGCATGACTTGCATACCTGATGCCTGCAGAAGAGGATGTTGGATCCCCTCAACTGGAGTTAAGGACAGTTGTAAGCCACTGTGTGGATGTTGAAAACTGAACACAGGTCCTATTCCAGAGCACCAAGTGCTCGTAACTGATGAGCCATCATTCTACCCACCCCCAAGGAGTGTTTTTCCTGTTATATTTTTTATTTATTTATTTTTTTCCTTTTACATACCAACCACAGTTCCCCTTCCCTTCTCCTACTTCCCCACTTCCCCATCCCACCCCCATCCATCCCTCAGAGGTGGTAAGGCTTCCCTTGGGGCGTCAACAAAGTCTGGCATACCAGGCTGAGGCAGGACCAAGCCCCTTCCCCCAGTATCAAGGCTGAGCAAGGTATCCCACCATAGGAAATGGGCACCAAAAAGCCAGTTCATGCACCTGGGATAAGTCCTGTTCCCATTGCCAGGCTCTCCCCCTTCCCTGCAACAAATCAAGCTACATAACTGTCACCCACATTCAGAGGGTCTAGTTGGGACCCATGCAGGATCCCCAGGCGTCAGTCTAGAGACCGTGAGCTCCCACTAGCTCGGGTCAGCTGTCTCTGTGGTTCCCCCCCCCCGCCCCACCAGGAGTGTTTTTATAAAGAGAGGCAGCACCTAACTCGTCTCATTCCCCTTCGAGGAGAAAGTTACCAAGATAAATACCGAGACATCTGACTGCCAGCATTCAGGGCTGTCCTAGATGTCCCTAATGGAGCAGAGTCTAGAGTCACTGTCTCAAACCAACAGTCACCCTGGACTTTAGACAAAGCAGCTTTCCAAGCATCGCTCCATCACGTGACCACCCCACAAGTCAGAGCAGTGCTCTCATGGGAACCAGCTTGTCCCCCCATTCAATAGGAGCTCTGTAGATCAAAACAGAGGAAATGATGGACAAACCACACCTCCAACATGGGCTGACACTCTTTTCTATCTAACTGTTGTCTTTCTATCATAGTTGTGCTGATGCAAAGCCTCCCTGTCTTTCATTGCTGACTTTTGCTTCCTCACTTTGGGGTGGGTGGCTGGAGTCAGACCTCTGGTCCAGGACTCCAGTTACAGTGGAAAAGTGATAACTGCTCAGGTTTCTCTCTGACTTGCAAAGGTAAACCTGGGATTCTGTTGACTAATAGCAATGAGGGAGATTAAGAGCAATTATTTTGTATGTCTCTCTCTCTCTCTCTCTCTCTCTCTCTCTCTCTCTCTGTGTGTGTGTGCGCGTGTGCGTGTGTGTGTGTATGCAGATGTGCTTGTGTGCATGCATAAGAGCATGCGCATATGTACATGTGCTGATGTATGTGGAGGCCAGAGGTCAGCCTGAGGTGTTGTTCCTCAGGAGCTGTCCACCTTTTTAGCTTGAAACAGGGTCTCTCACTGAGACCTGGTGATTGCCAAGTAGGTTATGGTAGCTGGCTAATAAGCTCCAAAGACCCTCCTGTCTTCACTGCTGGGATTACATGGACTTGCCACCATGCCCAGTTTTTTACCTGGGTGTTGAAGATCAAACTCAGGCCCACATGGCAAGCACTTTACTGACTGAGCCATCTCTGTAGACCTTAGGATTTTAAAAAAATAAGATCCAGAAATTTTATTTCCTCTTCCATTCTCTCTCCTCCTCCCCTCTCTTCCCCTCCCCTCTCCCCCTCCTCTCCCCTCCTTCCACATTTTCTGTTTTCTTCCTTGGTATCCTCCCATGGTTCCTTTCCCACCCTCACTTCTCATAGCCACTCTCTCCCGGTGACCTGCTCATGCTTTCCTCCCTATTGGGCCATAGCTGGAGGCCACGTGTTCCCAACTCCAGTCCAGCAGGGGCATCCTTACACAGTAATAGTTCATTTCCGTGTGTGTGGCAAAGAAGGATGCCCATTGCAAATTTGACTCACCGAGCCTCTGTGTGTTACTTCCCGCCAAAGGCAATATATCTACGTGTCCTTAGCTGTTGCTGCAGATCAGGGCAAAGCCAAAGTAGAGGGGAGAGGAATAAATTACAGATGAATGAAAATATACACTGGACCTCTGCAGTTTTGTCTGAATCCAGCGCTAGGTTCTAATCAATATAATGTATTTTTTTATTATTTGATAGCCCACTCTAATATAATAGGGCAATAAATACCGATGAAAGTGTTCCCAGTGAGCAATTCCTTTTGGAATAATGACTATTTGATTATAGAATGATTTGGCTTTTAATTTACACCAGCACTTAATGTGTTCTGTTAACTTAATATCCTCCCAGTGGTAGAAGTGCAGCCCCACTCCAAGGCAGAGATGAATGGGAACACAGAGGGAGCTTCATTACAGAATCAGATCCTGTGTGGGCCGCTCGGAGTCCTGTGGCCTGTAAAGCCAGCTTCCTGCTGCGGGGACACAGCCTGGCACGTCTGGGCCGGGGTGGAGGAACACTGTGGAGTGGTTGGAGATCATGTCGCCTCTGTCTCCCTCTTCCTTCGCTGATCTGTGGGTGTAGAATAAATGCCGAGGGCCTTCAGTCGTCAAGAGAACTGTAAAAGCCTACTGGGTGCCAGTCCCAGACCAATGAAAGAGCAGTGTTAAAAGAAACAAACTGAACCCCAACCCAGAATCTTAAGGATTACTGCCTTCAGACCTGTCTGTGTGGATGAAGCTGGACACCGGGGCCGGGTGTCGGTAGGAAGCCCGTCTGTGTGGGCTGAGCAGAGGGAAGAGGTGTGCCTAAGTGAGGCATAGCGGGCTGAGCAGGCTGTTAGCTGGGGCTTATCCGAGCAGATGAAAGTGTCTGTTGTGTTGGTGTAGAGTCTGTTGTGTGGGTGAGGGGCCACAGGGTTGAGAGGGGCAATCGAACACACTCATGTGTGCCCACAATGCAAAGAGACGGCTCTCAAGCCAGGAGAAGGCGTTCTTTGTGGGGGTGGGTGGGGGATACGTTTCCAAGGGAGATGGGATTTCTAACTGAGAGCTTCCTGAAGTAGTTGCGCTTTGGGGAAGGAGGGTTTGTGGCCTCTGCCTGTGACCAGTGTTGGCTGGAATCAAAGCGATTCTCCTGGAAGTTTTACGCTGTTGAGATGGCATTGGGGTAGTGGTGGTGGTGGCATAAGGCCTTCAGTCCTAAGAAACGGTGTCAGTGTTTGTTGAGGTCTGTAAGGTAGAATGAGGGGTTATGGTTGCCATTGTTCTGCCCAGGGCAGGGTCTGCAGCTTTTGAGTTAAACCTGAGGCTGAGATGTGGAATGTATTCAGAGGCTAGATCGCGGGGTCTTGCCATTCCTGCTAGCAGGAGGATGAGACCTGCCTCGTCTCCACCCAGCCTCCTCTGTGTCTTTCCAGCCAACTTCTCCTCCAGTCACCTCATTCAGTTACAGCGCAAGTGAGACAACGGGCAGACTTTTGGTGCCCATTGCTTAAAGTACTGGACCGGGACCATCACTCTAGGAAGACAACAGACTGTATATTTGTGCTGGGTCTGGCTTGTTTATCTCAGCATGATGTCCTCAGGGTCCATCTATATGGTAGCATCTGCCAAAAACTTTTAAGAGATGAGTTGTATTCTAGTGTTTGGTTGGATTCCACGGCACCGATGGAAGCTGGTTGCTTCTACTTCCTGACTCTGGCTATTAGTGAGTTTCCTCCAATTTTGGTCACCGAGGGGCATAACTTCTGTACCCAAACCTTTCCATACGAAATGTTTAGCCTGTGAATCTGATGTCACCCTCAGCTCCTTAAATACAGCAACACACAGCGATCTCCAGGTGCCTGGCTGCATTCAGCCTCATGCCCACCTTGCATTGGCTCCCACACCTGCTCTGTACTTGCTAAGGTTCTGTCTTCCTGGCTTTGTGCATCTTCAGAACCTCATTTGGCTCCCCGAGTAGGTCTGTTCCACTCAGTGTGCCCCCCTACTCTGGAGGTGGTTCCCCAGGGCAAAGGGCGGCTGCCGCTCAGGACTTCCCCTGCCTCATAACCCCAGCCCTCCAGACAGTCAACATGAGCTCGCAGGACAGTTCAATATTGACACAAAATGAAACTTACAGCCAAGCTAATCAAACATGTAACAAATTACATGCACCATGGTCATTATGCTGCTTGGTAACAAGGCATGAGTGATTAGCAGCTGCTGCGTGGCTGCAATTAGGCTTTTGTGTTGCAGCCTAAGCAGCTTCTGTCCATTCGGAGTCAGCGACTGTGCTCTGAGTGTGTGCGTGCGTGCGTGCGTGCGTGTGTGTGTGTGTGTGTGTGTGTGTGTGTGTCCGTGCGCGCGTGCGCGTGTGTATGGGTGGTCCAGGGGTGGGGCTGGGGGTATGCTGGCTGGGAGGAGAGAGGGCTAGAGTGAAGAACTTGGACTTCTTGCAGTGCACAGGGAAATGATGTCTTTGGTGACACTCAATTATGCCTGCACACTTTATCCACTGCCCTGCCAATGTGGCCAACCAAATCCACTTAAAAACCTGAGAGAGCTTGAAAAGGAACTCTAGACAAAAAACAAACAAACAAAACAGAGTTTAATGCAGCTTCTTGCTCTATTTGCTGGTGGCAAGCAGAGACGTGGCTCCTTTAAGAGGTTTCCTGACTCAGCCTTGGTGGCAAGAACTACAAGATTTCTTTAAGGGAAGGCTTTCTGGTTTGTGCCAGTTACAGGAACAGCTCTGGTTCTTTTGAGGGGTTGATGCCTGCCACCCACTTCTGGTCTGGATGCTTATGTGCCCACTTGGGGTCGGAAGAAAAGTGATTGAGACCATGCCCCTGGCTCAGCACTCCCCATCTGAGCAGGCAGCCAGATAAGCTCTGCTCGGTGTGCACAGGCAGGAGAGCATGGCAGATGCCTGCCACCACACAGCGATATTTACAGGCTGTGCAGTGTGGTGCATGGCAGATTGGCTTTTACTCAGATAAACTCTGCATGCCCAGAGTTAAGGTGGTGAGGATGGCTCCCACACAAAGGAGGAGGCGAACTACCTCTGCCATATTGAAAGCCTGAGAGAGGCAGAGCCACCATCCAGGGCCGCTGAGACCAAGCTACTTACCATTTTAAAAGTGCTCCTGGAGTAGAAGACAGGAAATAATCAAATTGAGGGCTGAAATCAACAAAATAGAAGCAAAGAAAACAATACAAAGAATCAATGAAACAAAGAGCTGGTTCTTTGAGAAAATCAACAAGATAGATAAACCCTCATCCAAACCAATCAAAAGGCAGAGAGAGAACATCCAAATTAACAAAACCAGAAATGAAAAGGGGGACATAACAACAGACACTGAGGAAATTCAGAGAATCATTTGGTCATACTACAAAGACCTGTAGTCCACAAAATTGGAAAATGTAAAAGAAATGGACAATTTTCTGGATAGATACCATATAACAAAATTAAATCAAGACCAGGTGAGCAATTTAAATAAACTTATAAACTTCACAGAAATAGAAGCTGTCATCAAAAACCTCCCAACCAAAAAAAGCCCAGGGCCAGATGGTTTTTGTGGGACCCTCACCCCTATTCTCAAAGGGACAAGAAGGAACTTCCTAGCAGAATGTTTTAAAATTAGAAGCACAGACTAGCTTCATGTTCCCAGAAAGACAGTGCTTTTCTTCTCCCATCCCATCCAAGAAATTCCAAAGCACAAGGACACTCAGCCAGCCACCTGGTGATAAAGATGGCAGAGTGACCTTGCTCTGAAAACAAAGAAGAGGCAGAATGGGAAAGAGCAAAAGACCTTGCACCTGTGCCAAAGCCGCTCTAAAAGGCTTGCTTGTAGTTTCACCTTTAAAACTAACCCCACAAAGGAACTTTTTAACTCCTCTCTACCTCGCTGCAACGAGGTGTTGGAGATGAGTTCTGAACTAGTTTGTATTATTACGCTACTAGTAGTATTACACTGGCAATAAAACCTTGTTAATTGCAGTCCAGTTTCTCTGGTTTTTGGTGGTCTCCCTGGGGGTTGCAATCTGGGCACAACAGTTTTAGTGCAGAATTCTACCAGAACTTCCAAGAAAAGCTAATACCTATACTCCTCAAAGTGTTTTGCATAATAGAAACAGAAGGAACATTGCCAAACTCTTACCCTGATACTAAAACCACACAAAGACTCAACCAAGAAAGAAAATTATAGACCAATCTCACTCATGAACATGGATGCAACAATACTCAACAAAATACTGGCAAACCAAATCCAAGAACACATAAAAAAAATCATCCACCATGATCAAATCAGTTTAATCTCAGAAGCTGGTTCAACACAGGAAAATCTATCAATGTAATTCATCATATAAATAAACTGAAAGAAAAAACATATGATTATTTCATTAGATGCTGAAAAAGCATTTGACAAAATCTAATACCCCTTAATGATAAAGGTCTTGGAGAGATCAGGGATAAAGGAACATATCTAAATATAATAAGCACTATACAGCAAGTTGACAGCCAACATCAAATTAAATGGAAAGAAAAAAGCGATTTCACTAAAATCAGGAATAAGACAAGGCTTATTCTCTCTCCATATCTCTTCAACATAGTTCTTGACGTTCTGGCTATTGTAATAAGACAACAAAAGGAGATCAAGGGGATTCAAATTGGAAAGGAAGAAGTCAAACTTTTGTTATTTGCAGATGATATGATAGTATCATTTATTCAACTATGTTCATAACAGCATTATTTGTAATAGCCAGAACCTGGAAACAACCTAGATGCCCCTCAGTCGAAGAATGGATAAAGAAAATGTGGCACATTTATACATTAGAGTACTACTCAGTGGTAAGAAACAATGACATCCTGAATTTTGCATGCAAATGAATGCAATTAGAAAAGACTATTCTGAATGAGATAACCCAGACCCAAAAAGATGAATATGGCATGCACTTACCCATAAGTGGATACTAGCTATAGACAAAGGACATTGAGCCTATAGTTCATGATCCTAGAGATGCTAAGTAATAAGGTGAACCCTAAGAAAAACATACGTAGATCCACCTGGAAAGTTGAAATAGACAAGGTGGCCTGACAAAATTGGGAGCATGGGGTAAGGGGAAGAAGGAATGGTAGAAGGAGAAGAAGAGGGGAGAAGAGAAGGGGTGATGAGAACTTGAGGGAATGGGAAAGTCAAGATGGAGGAAGGACAGAGATGAGAGCAAGGAAAGAGATATCTCAATTGATGGAGCCATTATAGGGTTAGCAAAAAACCTGGCTCTAGAGAATTTCCCAGGAATCCACAAGGATGACCCCAGCTAAGACCCTCCCTAAGCAATAGAGGAGAGGGAGCCAGAACTTGACTTGCCCTGTAGTCAGACTGATGACTATCTAATATCACCATAGAACCTTCATCCAGCAACTGATGCAAACAGAGGCAGAGACCTGCATCAGAGCACTGGACTGAGCTCCCAAAGTCCAGTTCAAGAGTGGGAGGAGTAAGAATATGAGCAAAGAAGTCAAGACCATGATGGGTTCACCCATTTAAACAGTCTACCTGAGCTAATGGGAGCTCACCAACTCCTGCCAGACTGGGAAGGAACAAGCAGAGGACCAAACTAATCCCTCTGATTGTGGTTGACAGTTGTATGGCTGGGGCAAACTGAGGGGCCATTGGCAGTGGCACCAGAATTATCACTACTGCATGTACTGACTTTTTGGGAACCTATTCTCTTTGGATTGATACCTTACTCAGCCTAGACATAGTAGGGAGAGCCTTGGACCTTCCCCAAAGCAATGTGCCTTACCCTCTCTGAGGATTGGATGAGGGTGGTGTGGGAAGGTATGTGGAGAGGATGGGAGGAGGGGAGAGAGTGGGAAATTGGTTTGGTATGTATAATGAAAAAATATGGTTTGTTTTCTTTTTAAAAAATAAATAAATAAATAAAATAATTCCTGTTCAGAAAATTATTATAGATACACAATAAAGACAAACTCAGATGTAAAAGACCTCTAAATGGGCCACAGTGTTGGATAAATGTCTTTTGGCTTGGGTGAGATAAGAAATAGTTAAAAGAAAAAGTAAATGGTTTTACAAAATAAAACAAAATTCTTAAAGAGACATAATACAAATAGTCATATATTAAAGGAGTAAAAAGAAAAATAAGCCACATAAAGATGGACTATATACAGAGAGTTTGGATTATATACCTTATTATGTTTTCTTTGAATTTTTTGACTGTGGATGAACTACGTACAGAGAGACATTTTATTGTACCTGGCAGCCCCTCTGAGGGGCAGGCAGGGATAGTGGAGCCATGGGGAGGACTGTGAAGGACTGTGAAGGACTGTCCCGTCTCTGGGCTGAGAAGGTGATGCTTGTGGCCCCATCCTTGTCTGACTTCTATTTGTGTTTTTCCCTCCTACCACCCTTGCTTAATAAAGGGCTGGCTATTTGGTGAGTTCAGATTTGGTGATTAGTGGGTAGTGAGAGTTTGTTGGAGTGGCGGTAGGTCACCAGGAAGAGCAGCTGGGTTTAAGAATGTCTCTTTCCTTCCCAACCCCCGGAAACAGATCAAACAGTAGCAGCAGCAGCAGCACCTTAACAGCAGGCATTTATTTATTTATTTAGAAGTGAAACATTTCCCTGCTTGGGGAGAGGAAGGTGAGCACTTAGGAGCCTGAGAGGGAAGTAGGATGGATAAGGCTCAAGGAGCTTAGAGTTACAGGATCCATAGTGTCTTCCCTACAAGCCTATAATGACAGTAACAAATGCTGGGGAGAGGGGATGCAGGTGAAGCTGCCTTTAAGTTGTGCAGAGAGCCCCTGGGGTACAGGATGGGTGATTCTGAGTTGTCACCCATGCTGGGTGACATAGCTGTCTTTGGGTCACTCAGGCTCTTGTGAGTAACCCTGATGAACTAATCTAGACTTAGGCGGAATTGTTTATTTTGCCTGTTAGTTCCCAATCTGGAGTGAGAGGCATTTGTTCGTCTCTCCCTGGCAAGTCACAGGAACAAATAACAACAAACTTATACGGGGCTTGACATCCATTAAGAGACGGCTTTAGGTTCTAGACAATAAGAGGAAACATACATTAGACATTTTTATGAGGGGATAGGCTTCACCTCTGCAGATAGGGGTGGGGAGATGGGAAGATAGCCAGCTGCATAAAGCAGTGTCTACCAAAAATGTCCCCGATGCAAGAGAATCCCTAGAAACCTTTGGGTACTCACTTGGAAAGATGTGGGGAAAGCCTGGCATTGTGAGATTAATAGTATAAAACAAACTGTATGTCACAGTACTTCACAGTCATGGGCATCTTAATGATCACTCACACATGAAAAATTGGTCCTGGGTGGGCAGAATCCACACAGCTTTCACAGGAGCAAACTGATGTTTCTATGTATAGGGTCCTCCATACCAGGGTGCTCACTCTCTCTATAGGGAAGTCAGTATTAAATATGAACTTATATGAAGAACCAACAAAACAAAATGTGAGAGAGAGGGAGAGGGAGAGGGAGAGAGAGAGACAGAGACAGAGAGACAGAGACTGAGAGAGAGACAGAGAAAGAGAGAGTCAGAGAGAGAAGGAGGGGGGAGAACACAGTTTTGCAGAAAGAATAGAAAAACAGTAGGAACAAATGATGGATTTGCCTCCCAGGGACTGGAGGGAGCAGAATTTTTATAAACATACTTAAAATGTTAAGGGAAGTGAAACAAACCACAGAGCTACATGAAGCCATAAACCATAACAGGCGTATCTTAAGCACAATCAAAATGTAATTTTAGAAATTAATCATTATGTTACAAATGTTTAGCAGAGCAAGGGAGTGAAGAGGAATAATAGCAAGAGGAACTTTGCAAATTAGAAGACGGAGCCAGGGAAATTGGCCGCAGCGTAGAACGAATTTAAAAATGCTGAACATGGGAAAGAAGACAGAAAGCAAATGGCTTTCTCTCTGGTTTCAGCTCCACTACAGTTTTCTTTCTGTTCTTGGTAGATAGGTGATCCAACTTTATGTGTATTGAAGTAGCAAGAACCAATTTTTGGGTTCTGAAAGAATTCATTGTGTGTTATTCCTTTGGGGCAGTGATCATGAAACTCGGTTTTCTTTTTAATTCCATTGACCAAATCACAGTAGGAATTAGATACTGAACACATCTGTCACATCGACTAACTCAGGAGAATTGTTTTTGGAAAGATTTTGTAACTGAGGTTTTTCTTTCTTTTTTTCCTTCTATTTAAAACTATATAAAGTCATTCTATTGTTACCAGAAATGGGGCAGAGACACACACTCAGGATAGGGAAGCAGAGGCCCAGTGAGGAATGGAAAGTATTTATTCACACTGGAATATTATTCGGGAAGAACTGTTGGAAATCTCAGCCCGTGGTTCACAGCTTCTTGCATAATTGTAGGCCATTCAAGGTCGTATCTGACTTCTCTGTCAGACTCTGTGACTGAGGACCGTAAGTGCCAGCTGAGCCTACATGACTACGGACCGGGAGCAGGAAGTGCCAGCAGCAAGTGCATTTACAGGAGTGCAAAGCAGGTCAGGCCACGCAGGTCTTTCATAGGCAGCTGCGGTTACAGTCAAGGCACTGTGGTTACTTCCCAAAGGACTCTAGGCTTTTTCCATCCCCCCATGAAGTGTTATTTAATAAACAAATTGTGCTTCTATATGTAAACTGAAGTGTAGTTTAAAAATGTTGCACACATGAGTAGCTGAGAGTAGAGAGCATGTTGTAAACAGCACTAACAAGGCATGATGGGATATGTAAACAGCACTAACAAGGCATGATGGGATATGTAAACAGCACTAACAAGGCATGATGGGAT
>NW_004949116.1:2017020-2018987 GCF_000317375.1 Microtus ochrogaster
AAAAAAAATAAGCAGTTTTCATACTCAAAGGAATATTTGAGCTATGGATGGATGAAACATGTAGAGCCTAAAGGATGACTCACAACTGTGCACACCACAGTGAAATCATAGATCATCAAGAAAAGAGAAAAATTAAAGAGCTTTATATGAAGGAGGAATAATTAGGTTATAAGCCATACCATCAATGAGAGGTGCAATAATGCAATCAAATGCTGTTTTTCAGCTAGATTTTATACTCAGCTAGGCTATTATTTGAGATGGAGAAATTGCAGATGTCTTAGGTCCATAAACAATTGTCTGATTTTTAAAAGTTGTTTTAAACTGACTAGAGGAAATGCATCAACACCATGCAATGAAGGGACGAGTGGGACATACTGAAACAATCTGTGACATAAAGATCAAACATAGAAAAATACCTTTATTTGTTTTGTGAAAAGAATAATAATAAAAGAATAAAAGGAAAAATATTAAAATACTGGCTTGAGAAATAATCCCTTCTGTTATGACTCTGCAAGTTGTTCCATTACATGTTTTTTGTATGTATCTGACACAGTCTTCGGCTAATCTGTGTATTTAGCTCCCCCCAAATACAAGTGTCCCAGAACTTACCCAGAAACTTCTGTTTGCTTTGAGACCCCGCATTCCAGACTCAGCCTTTGAGCCCCACTGCTTCAGCTGCAAGCACAGGGACTTCTCCAGCCTTTCAGAGCTGTTGGAGATGAGACCTATTGCCAGAGATGTGCTCTTCCAGGGGCTGTGTTTGGTTGCTATCCTGGATGCTCAGAGAGCTTACAACTGTATTACTTGCCTGCACCCACCTACTCTCTGCAGAGAGTAGACCAGTAGCACTCACATCCCCTCTTGTTTGGCACCCTGATGTCACAAAAGCTCTCGGAGTTTCTACTTTCCCATTCTAATTTCTTTTTGCTCATTTGGCTTGTTCCTATTGCATGGCAAATAGAAATTTCTGTTTGTTTTCCCTTTTCTGTGTGCTCACTTCCTTCTTGGAAGGATGGGAAAACAAGAACCTGGATTAAGAACAGACTGTCTCCATATTCATAGCTGCTAAATTTTTTATATCTTTTAAAATCACACAAAATTTATGCAAAAATATGAAAAATGGACCAAAAGATGCATGCAAATTCATCATGGTAATTAGGTCTGGGAGGGAGGAAGAATAATGAGATGTAAAAGAGAATGTAATTTTAACTGTGTACACAGAGTTCGTCTTTATGCAAAATATTCTGAAGCAAACAATGAAGAAGTTAATTAGCTTAATTAGTTCCTGTTACTTGTCTGTGTGTTCCTCCTCCTCCCAGGATATAGCAGGTTTTCATTCAGCTAAATTATGTATCTCCATAGGCCAACTAGTTAGGTTAACTTCAGTGATGGGAACGCAGACTTCATGTCAGCACACACAAGGGTCTTTTGGGACAGGCCTCCTCTCAGGGTTATGGTGAGGAAGTGGGTGGGTCATGTTGAGGGAGAGCATCTCCATTGCATGGCTAAGGGGTCATGTGGGGTGGGCAGTGGTGTGGATGTGTGGTGCTATTTCCTAAGCCTCAGTTGGAAGGGTCATTATCTCTGAGTGTCTCTCCATTACTACCTGGCTTCTGGGCAGTCCCCTTGGCCCATTCTGGGGAAAAGCCTTAATAAACGAGAAGGATGAGCTGAGAGAAAGTCACGCTCATGGAGGACCCCAGAGAAATACCTCTGGTTCTGTGATGCTGCTCAGAACTAGTGCTGGCACATCACTGGTGAAACTGGGTGGCAGTCATGAGAATAAGGTGGGTGCTCAGCATCGGCAGTTGCCCAAGAGAAATCAAGCTCTTCTGTTCAGGTTTGGCAGAAGTCCTCTTGATGCTGTAGCGAGTCTTCAGAGGTTGTAGGAAGCTGCCAGCTTGCCCTAGTGGTCTTCAGAGGTTGTAGGAAGCTGCCAGCTTGCCCTAGTGGTCTTCAGAGGTTGT
>NW_004949116.1:2019087-2024714 GCF_000317375.1 Microtus ochrogaster
GGTCTTCAGAGGTTGTAGGAAGCTGCCAGCTTGCCCTAGTGGTCTTCAGAGGTTGTAGGAAGCTGCCAGCTTGCCCTAGTGGTCTTCAGAGGTTGCAGGAAGCTGCCAGCTTGCCCTAGTGATCTTCAGGACCTGAACTCACCACAGTGCTGCATTTTTCTTCATGGCTGCATAAACCCTATGGCTCGGCACCACACTGGAGGCACTGAGGAGAAGCCAGTACTCATCGTCTACAGATTCCAGTCCAGTGTCCTCCCTACACCAGCATCTGGGTAACCTTGGACCCATCATCCCACCTTGCCACGTCTTAGTCTCCATCTTTAAAGTGATCTGAGTCTGGATGGCAGATAGTAAGCTTTGGACCTACTCCTTGCTACGACTCTTGGATGTTTCTGTCCAGCCTCATTAGAGAGTAGGTGGACATAGGGAGTGCACTATGACAAGTAGGTTGTATCAAGAGGGTTTAATAGAAAATGATTAGCTGCAATTTCTTATTTTGAATCTCTCCACCTGCCACTCTTGCTCACAGAGAGGAGCATATCACACTCTCAGTGTGCCTGGGCACCCCAGGGCCCCCCTGGCTCATTCAGAAAACCTGTGACCTGGTAACTGTTCTTATTGCTATTGCACAATCAAGACTCTAAATGTGAACTTTCTGTGCACATGTGACAAGTAGCAGAGCAGGGATGAGGGACAAAGAACTAAGTGTTAAAAAGCATCCCATGGGATGTAGATGGCAATATATTGGCTAAAGGCAGAACATCCCAGGCAGTGAGGAGTGAGTTCTAAGGATCTAATGTGGTTACAGTGGCCATTGCTAATATCATTGTACTGAGACTTTAGTACTGTTAGAGGTAATGAGAATAAGAGACTATATGCTCATGCATGAAGGGGATTTCTGTATACATTCTCACCAAAACACCAAGGCTCAAAGAGTATCATGGAAGAGGGGAGGAAAGAATGCAAGTGTTGGAAGATGTGGAAGATCCTGTGAAATGCTATGGTCTGGCTGTTGCACATATGAACTCACAGTGGCTGTGGTTACCTATAGAAGACCTGCACAGTATCAAACCAGTTAAAAGTCCCAGCACAAACTGGGAAGGCCCCACCCCTAGTTGAGAAGCTCTTGGTCATTGGATGGCTGCTGGTAAGAGTTGCTTTTCTTCAGAAGTGTAGTTACTGGTTATGTTCCTCATGTCGCAGTGGATCACCCTATGCCTGTGTGCATGTAGGTAACACTAACTGGACTCGGTGGCTTAAAGATAATAAATAACTGCAAAGGAGGACATGAAGTTATGAGGGAGAAATTATGGAGAGGACCCTGGGAAAGTTGGAGGAGTGGGGTGCGAGGTGATATGATCAAGATACATTGAAAACCTGTATAAAATTTTTATTATTTATTTATTTATTTATTAAAGATTTCTGCCTCCTCCCCGATACCGCCTCCCATTTCCCTTCCCCTCCCCCAACCAAGTCCCCCTCCCTCTTCAGCCCGAAGAGCAATCAGGGTTCCCTTCCCTGTGGGAAGTCCAAGGACCACCCACCTCCATCCAGGTCTAGTAAGGTGAGCATCCAAACTGCTTAGTGAAAACCTGTATAAAATTTTTAAAAAGTAAACTGATGTGGGATTCCTTTCTATATGCTGTGAATACCACTGGTCAATAAAGAATCTGCTTTGGGACTATTGCAGTGCAGAATAGGGCAAGTGGGAATTCCAAGCAGATAGAGGAGGAAAGAATAGACAGAGTTAGAGAGAAGCCATGTGGCTGCTGCTACAGGAGATAGATGCCGGATGCTGGTTAGACACAATCTTACCTGTAGGCCACAACCACGTGGTGACACACAGATGAATAGAAATTGGTTAATTTAAGATATAAGAGCTAGTCAATAAGAAACATGAGCTAATAGGTCAAGTAGTATTGTAATAATACAGTTTCTGTGTAATTATCTTGGGTATGGGTGGCTGAAAACAAATGAACAGCCTCCATCAACAAATTGTTACCCAAATGGGGCTGACCGTATCCACATAAGACCTGAGAGAGCTTGAAAAGAAATTCCTGACAGAACAGAACAGAGTTTAGTACAACTTCTTGGGAGCCACATCTTTTTTTCTAATAGGCTCTGTTTGCTGGCAGTGAGTAGGAGCACCACAGCTCCTTTAAGGAAGATCTTCTTGATTGGGCATTAGCAGCAAAAAACTGCATGGTTAAGAAATAGAGGCTTCCTGGTTTGTGCTGCCAGTACAAACTCTGGCTTTTTCAGGAGGCTGAGCACTTTAATAGGGTTTGTGAGCAGAGTGCTGCAACTTGCTTAATGGTAACATAGACCCACTATATGCCTGGAAATGGGGTTGTGAGCATGGCTCATAGAGCTGGCACTGAATGGATCTCCACCATGTTGAACTGGGCAGAACCAAAAGGCAAAACAGCTTTAGTGCTTGCCACACCGCTTAGCATTTTAAAAAACAGTACTGGTCAGAAAAGGATTACAGATACACAGTAGGACAGATTCAGACACAAAGGCCTCTAAACAAGACACAGTGTGTTAAAAATGTACATAGGACTGGGAGAGAGAAGAAAGGAGTATAGAGATATAAAAAGAAAAAAATTGTTTTAAAAAATAAAACATAGTCTTTAAAGAGACAGGATACAGACAGTCATAGATTAAAGGAGTAAAGAAAAATAAGCCACGTAAACATGGAAAATACACAGAGAGTCTGGACTATGTATATTATTGTGTTTTCTTTGAACTTTTTAACTGTGAATGAGCTAAGTACAGAGAGCCATTTCATTGTACATATATACTTTAAAGGTGTCTTGACTTCAAAATTTGGGTCTAAGAATATGTTGCTTTGAAAAAGAAGTTCTGCTTTTGTTTCCACGGAGGAAAAGAACCTGTGGATTCCTTCTAGACTAATGTGGTTTGATGGACCAAAACCCCCCAAAAGGTCTCCATAAACCACCCAAAATTACTTTGCCCAACAAAAAGCAGGAAACACTTTGGAAAGAACTATGCCCAAATTCCCTAAATGATTGTTTATAAATATTTGTTTATATTGAAAGGGGGATATGCTATAGAGATGAATACTTTGCATTGGTATGGATCTATGGGCACAAATTTAAGATCAACTTTGTTATACGTATATTTCTGTTCTTGATTAAGGTATTGTGTTTGTAGAGCTCATTTAAAAATGTAATGTATAATTAAGAAATATAAATTAATAGTCATCTATAGTAGTCAAGCTTGTAGCCACGTTAGTTAGGTTAGTTAGATATATAAAGATATATTTCAGTTAGATAGGTATTCTTCAAACCTTTCCAAGACTAACAGAGTATGAAATTTAAAATGTTTTAAGAACATAGGACTTTTCATGATAATGAGACACATCTGCTCCCAGCAGCACCAATCTACTTCAAGAGGATGATATGCTTCAAAGAGGCTCCTTATGGAGCTGGTTAGCCATTTGGGCAAAGAACTGCTCTTACCTAGACTGCTTGATGGTATGCTGATATGAACTGGATGTTCAGGACCCACAGAAAAATTACTGCTGAACTTGCCTAAAGATGAGATGGTCCTTTAGGGATCCTGATTCATTTGAAAGATTCTGCCAGACATTCTGCAGGACACAGAAGAAAGTGACTGGCAAACTGCCAATACAGGTAGAACTGTCTTTGAAATTTCCTGCTTCATGGAAAAGTCTGCCAGACACTATGGGCCCCAATGTTACAAAAGAAGTTTGGGTGACTATCCAGGCAGTGAGATGTCTCTGCCAATTCTAGAGTTTTGGAAGTTGCTTACAATATTCTTCCTATTTACTTAGGATATTATATCCTCCTGGGGTCTTTGATGAAGTTGAAGAGTAGTTAGTTATAATTACAGTTTTCTTTAGTTATGATAAAAGATAAAGTAGATATAAATATTCTGACTATATATATTACTTGATAAGTGTTTTATTATATGTAATCTTGCTATATTAAATTAAAAACCTTCCTTTTTATATTGACAGAAAAGGGGAGGTAATAAGGGATTTCCCTCTATATGCTGTGAATACCATTGGTTAATAAAGAATCTGCTTTGGGCTTATTGCAGTACAGAATGGCAAGGTGGGAATTCCAAGTGGATAGAGGAGGAGAGAGTAGGTGGAGTTGAAGAGAAGTCATATAGTCACTGTAGGAGAAAGATGTCGGATGCTGGATGAAACCTTACTGGTAGGGCACAACCATGTGGCAATACCCAGATTAATAGAAATGGGCTAATTTAAGATATAAGAGCTAGTCAATAAGTAGCGTGAGCTAATAGATCAAGCAGTGTTGTAATAATACAGTTTCTGTGTAATTATTTTGGGTCTGGGTGGCTGAGAAACAAATGAGCGGCCTCTGTCTACAGTAAACAAAAATTTAAAAAATTCTGGAGAGTCTACCTTAAACAGTCTCACCTCTTTCACATACAATAAGTATGATGAGATGGGGAACATGTTCATTAGCTTGAATTAATCATTGGAATTTATGCATATATTTGAATAAACAAACCACAGAAACACTGTAAATATATGCAGTTTTAATTTTCAACTATACCTTAGTAAAGCTGAAGGATAAGAAAAGAAGAAGAAAGGAAAAAGAACATGGCACTAGGTGGATAGTTGCTTTCAGTTTCATATCGAACTTGCTCTCCTTGCCAACTGGCCATCAGTCCTTAAGAAATGCCCTGGACTTCAATCTTTCTTGCCAAAATCATGTTAATGTAGAGTAACAAAGTGATAAACAACAAAGAAAGCTTTCTAGGGCATACGAGCTATTATTAATGAACAAGTGTGAGAAAACCATTTCTAGGGCCAAGGCTGTGAATTGATGGAGTTGCTGTTAGAACAAAGGTGTTGTGTGTGTGTTTTTTGTTGCTTTTTGTTTTTTGGGTTTTTTTTTTTTTTCCGAGACAGAGTTTCTCTTTAGCTTTGGAGCCTGTCCTGGAACAAGCTCTTGTAGATCAGGTTGGCCTCGAACTCACAGAGATCCTCCTGCCTCTGCCTCCCAAGTTCTGGGATTAAAGGCGTGTGCCACCACCTCCTGGCCACAGGCACTGCTTTACCTTTAGCATATCCCCCAGAAAAAAAGCATGTCTCATTGAGTTCTGCTCTGTGATTGTAGGAAACAATGTGTTCTTGTTGGAAGAGGAAGGAAACACTAGAGTACGGAAGTGGGCGGGGCCTTTTGGACCCTAGTGGGAACTAATTGGCCTTGAGGAATATTTATTTGGCTTAGTAAGCGATGAGACTATGTGAGGGTGACTGATATTTCTGTCATTAAGTACATGGTGGACTTCCCAAGGGATCCAAGCCCTGTTCTGCCTTTATTGATGCTTCTCTTTTTGAGGGAAAGCTTTTGATCTAAGTGGCATGCATTTAACTGTGTCCTTGATTGAGAAGTCATAATGGAGAGGAGAGCCTGGGGACACCAGCGTTTCCTGTAGGATGGAGCCAGCATCCTGTGTAGAGTCCTGGCTCTGTGTCTTTGACCTAGATCCTGAAATGAATCATCTTGTCCTGCAAGGGAGGGAAGACTGCTTACCTTGCAGATGATGCAGAGTGGGATGAGACTGCATCCAAAAGTCATGGGTCACACATTTCCTTTTTC
>NW_004949116.1:2024888-2034271 GCF_000317375.1 Microtus ochrogaster
TCTCTCTCTCTCTCTCTCTCTCTCTCTCTCTCTCTCTCTCTCTCTCTCTCCTGTTCTTCCCCAAGTTTCTCCTCTGCTGTCACCTCCCATCTGCTCAGTTTTGTAGTTCGTGGGAGAAGCCAATTCTCCTGTGGACTCAGAGTTCTGGACCTTATGATAAAAATATCACACAACATCCTGTGGCTGATGTCTCTTTCTGGCCATGTCTTGGAGGCTGATTTTCAGTCATCTACATGGGGATGGTAAATCATCACGACTGTTCTCAACATTTCCCTCACTCTGACTCCTTTGTCTGGTATTCCTAGTTATTTGTACAAATACCTTCTAGTTATCCTTGAACCTGGCTTTGAGATCCCCTCCGACCCAGTGTTCTAACCCTCTTGCTAAATGACCAGAGTTGGTAGTAAACTTGGTCCTCCTGTCCATCATGGTGCTGCACACCATCATGGCTGCCCTCGGAGGTGATTGGAACACTTTCTTACACAGGCTCAGAAATCATGGTACATTAGCTTGGTAAGATTCCTTAAAGATCGAGCATATCCTTTCCATGGGAGTGACATGGATTACAGAAGGGAGTGGGGGATCGATTGCTCAAAAGCTTACACCCAGGTTTCCCTTCCCAGTAACCTATTACCATTATTAATATGTTTCTGACCAAGGAACGGAGGATTGTCTTGCTTTTCCTCTTTTTAGTGGCAACATTTTAGAACTTCTAAATTAGTGGGGACCCTAATGTCCACTTGGCCCAACTCTCCATCCACTTGGCCCTTGTTGGACTACATTCAGGGTCAGGGAGGTCTTTGCCAAGAACTTAGTCCATTTGGGGGTTCTTGGGTTGGTTAGAATCTTCCTCCCTGAGCTCTCAGCAATTAGATTTTGTTTTCCCTATGCATGAGCCCTGCACACTCATAAGTGTATTGCTTCTTCCTGGGAGAATGGAAATGTATTTTTCTTAAGTGCATCTATCTCAAGGCCACCCTTAAAGAGTGGCGTCCATTCTGCGCAGGGCTACGGGTGGGAAATGGTTCCAGGGCTTATCAAACAATGAACTTTCCCTCTCAGGAGGCCAGGCCTGGTGTTCTCAGGCACAGGAGGCTGAGGGAATTTGCAGGCAGGGAGCCACAGAAAAGCTTTTGTCCCATCAGTGGCTGTGGAGACTCTCCATCCACTACCCGTACAGGCTAACTTACAAGTGCTTCCTAGGGATTGAAACCACTTACTCCTGGCTTGTGCGCTCTCCCATTGTGCCATTTTGACTGATAGTAATTTTTCCCACAATGTAAGCCATTTTGACATGAAGACTGTGCTTTTCCAAGGCACTTTGGACTGATCGTTTGCCATCCGCCTTTGACAAAGCTACATATTATCGGAAATACCAAAGGAGCAGCTCGACTCTCTACCATAACTCACGCTAACTCACTTGGCATATTAGGCCCTGAAATTCTAATACCTCATTTTCATGACAAATGATGCAACAAGAGCCCAAAATGGCTGCCATGAATCTCATTGCTGACTGAGGCCGCTGGGGAGAAGAACACGCAGAACGCTTAACCTCTCTGCTCTCTGCAGAGTCGCAGGGGACAAGAAGCCGGCCATGAATTAATGCTGTCACTCTCATGGCCTTGGTGCCCTAGTGTCTTTGAATGCATTGAAGTCTGAAGATCTGAGCCCATCAAGAAATCGGGATTGCAGTATTTACACCTGATACTGCCTGGGTCCTGGGGTGAGGGGCTGATTGACAGTGAAGGGGTCTGCTACCTAGCACACCAGTCACGTGATCTCTAGGGGATGGCTAAGGGCATCAGGTTTCCTAGCAGTCTGCAAGTGTTCATTTTATGTATTTGATATGCAAGTAGCAACAGGATTCTGTATTCGCATCAACCCCAGGGAACCTCAGGAGAATTGCTACCTCAGCCAGGACATGTCACCATAGAACCGAATCTGCAAGTGAGAACATATGACCAGCAACAGAAACACAGGGGCTTGTATTTGTCAGGCTTCTCCTCACAAGCAGAACTGGTGGGATGCATGTGTATGCATGTATGTGCACATATACATGTGTGTATGAGTGGATGCATATGAATATGTACACATATATATGCAAGATGGAGGCTCCTTCTTCCCTGCCCTCTGGGGAAGCTGTCCTGGGTTCTGGCTGGGGTTACTCAGAATTAAGCCTCTCCATTGAGCTGCTTGACTATGCTTAATCTTGTGGTAAAACACGGCGGACAGTTTGAGCTCTTCCATGCACTGGGTTAAGCTTTGTTGAATGCATGACTTACTTTAACTTTCCTCATATGTTGATGCAGTAGATGCTATTGTCATGTCCATTTCACAGTGACAAATGTCAGTCTAACAAGTAGATGATTCCTGCACTGTTAAAGTGCGCAGCAACGTGTGTCTGCTTTCTTTTTCCAGGAGAGTAACCTCTCATGTAACTAATACAATAGTAGTGGGCATGAGCCTGGGCTGGTGGCATTAGAGTTTGTACTGTTAGTTCACTATTTACAGAAATACAGCATCAGGAAGGAGTGTTCCTTAGCTCTGTCTTAAGGAATCCTAAGTGGCAAGCACATTGTTTGGTAATACTTCTATAGTCCAAAAAGCATTTACCAGGTCAGCAAGCCATTCAGCTTGAGAAGAGAACGGAATCCGATGAAGAGAGAAACAGTATAGGAAGAGTGGGTGGTGTACCCTCAGAGCACCAAGAAGGGGCCATGGCCTCAGTGTAGCTCAGACCAGCAGGCTTAGATTTCAGAGATGTAATTACTACATAGTACAGTTCTGATCCTGAAGTCAGACCAAGAGCACAGCAATCACAGCACAGTGTGACTAGCGTCATAAAATCATGGTGTCTTACAAGAGAGGCTTCTAACTCAGCCTAGTGGGTCAGGAATGGTTTCTCCAGAAAACGTGACCACTAAGCAAAGTTTCAGAGATAATGAGATCTCATTATCCTTTGCCAAACTGCTAATGAATGTGGTGGTGAAATGATAGGCACCGCCTCTCCAGTCTTATACACTGGTTTATCTTCAAGTTCCAGGAGAATCACAGTTGAACACATTGGAGCAATGAACACTTGCTTTTTTCATCACCAGCCTCATTTCTGTTCTACCACCAACATAGGCATTTACACTCTCCCATACACAGCTCCTTTGTGAGCATAGGTAAACATACATGCGTGTATTTCAGCTTGATGATGCTGGCTTGTTTTTCCTCATTGGTGGCTGCTCTTTGAAGGCCAGAGCTCATAACAGAAGAGCTCTTTAATAGCCCTGGCAGGACTGAAGCTAGAGAGCGGGTAGCAATGCTAAGCAGGAGCAATGTGAGAACAATGATTGTAGCCGGCAGCGGAATTAGTGGCAGCCCGCAATGATTCACAAGGAGCTACAGAGCTATTCAGCAGAAGTGTAGGATCTCTAGGGTTAAGGGCACCTCTTGGAGTTATCCTATCTATCTAAAACAAAAATAAGCCAAGGAGGGATATTTGAAAGATGGATCAGCTTGGGAATTAGAACCAGTGTCTAAAGGACAGGTTGGAGGCTTGTGCAATACAACATTTGGATATAATGATTGTCCCTTGTTTTTCAAGGAGAGACTTGGTGGCATTTATGCAGGTAACATGCCTTTGGAAATGGAAAGAGTGTTCTAAGGATACTTGGGCATCCATGTGGTTGATATCAATGCCAGTAGAGCCAAATTATCATCACATCATCATGCGTCACCCCAGCCCAGCTCCGTTTAGAGTAAGGGGACATGGGAACTGTTGATGTGCAAGGTCCCATTCAGACTGGCTGGTAGTGGGTTTACTGAGTTTTGGAGTTTACAAGATTATCTTACTCATTGTAATGGTCAATACTAAGTGTCAACTTGATGGATCTAGAAATATGTTGGAGAAAAACACCTTCTGGGCATGTCTGTGAGGGAGATCACTAAGGGTGGAAGACTCACCCTGAATATTGGTGACACCATTTTCCAAGCTAGGGTCCCAAATTGAATAAAGAGGAGAAAATGATACTATATGGGGATACTATATATCTTTCTGTTGTTTCTGACTATAGAAACAGAGTGGCAAGCTGTCTCACACTTCTGCTGCCACACCCTCCCCTCCAAGGTGACTGCACCCTCAAACTGGGACCCAAACAAACCTTTCATTCACCTTTATTAAGTTGCATTTGTCAGATACTTTGTTACAATAATAGAAAAAGTAATTAATACAGAAAATTGGTCCCAGAAGTGGGATTGATGTACTTTTCCTTGTGATTTTTATGCTTTTTTTTTTTTTTCGAGACAGGGTTTCTCTGTGGTTTTGGAGCCTGTTCTGGAACTAGCTCTTGTAGACCAGTTTGGTCTCGAACTCACAGAGATCCGCCTGCCTCTGCCTCCCGAGTGCTGGGATTAAAGGCGTGAGCCACCACCGCCCGGCCGATTTTTATGCTTTTGGAACTGGTTTGCTTAAGGAATATGGAAGACTTCAGAGCTAGAGAAACACTAGAGTTCTATAAACAGAGGTTAATGGTCCGTCCCAATGGGAGTTTGGAAGAGTAATATGTCAACAGAGATGGGGCCCTAACCCATGAAATTTCAGAGGTGAACAAGATGGCAGAGAAAGCATTGGCAATTGTTAAGAAGATTAATATTGGGAAAGAGAAGCCTTCTGTGCTGTGCTGACAATAGGAGTGGTACCCTAGGAGTGAATTTCCTCCAATCAAAAGCTCTATCTTATAAAAGTTCAAGTTAATTTGAAAGGAGTCTAAGCCAGCATTCATTTCTCTCCATGACATGACTTCAGGCCAGACAGCAGCTGTCCAGCTGCCTTGTGTTCTTGCTGTTCACAGCTGGATCCACTCCTGCCTCCATACCTTCTTGCTAAGGTGGACTCGATCTCAAACTCTTCTGTCCTTAAGTATTTATTTCCTCACAGCATCAAACAATGCATACCATTGTTTCAGATCAAAGCTACTAGGAAAGCAGACCCAGTGACCAGCCATGGCTACAGGCACCAACTAGCCTATTGTCCATGTCACCTGAAGGCTGCCTGTATATGGAATACAGAAAGGTTTGCTTGTATAGGTTACCTTGTGAAACTGGATACCAGTTTCCAGACACAGTTTGTATTAACTCATTAGAGCGGCCATTATGTGACTGTTACCGGTTGGATTGCTCCTTAACCAGGGGCAGAAAAGCATGGGTCCAGAATCTAAGAGGTTGGAGTAGAAGTGGCTTTTCACCTGTCCTTCCCATGACCTGCTTGGAAATTGGGCTTCCTGACCACAGGCTCTGCAGGAGGAGGACAGCTGGAGTCCAGACTGGGTCATGTCCAGCTCTGAACATATCGTTTGGTTTTAGGTCTGACTGTGGTCTGTTCAGTTCCGACTTTCATGCAGTAGTGGGTCCAGACTGTCCTGCAGTTATGAATCCTGACCTTTGAGTAACAGGAGAGAGGCATCTCCTAGATGGAGGGAAGGCCTGGGGATGCACCCAAACCTGGGAAAACCCTGAGGCATAGTTAACAGAAATTGTTTTGTGGCTTTGTTCACTTATTGTTTGGGGAACCATAAATTTCAGGTCACTGCATATCAGATGTGTGATTTGTGCAAATTCCTGACTTGTAAAAGGGTAATCAGGCCTGGCAATCCCACCCAGGTACATGGGTGGAGGAGGGTGGAAGTTTGGTCACACTCCCAAAGGAGGAAGGGGATTGCTCTCTCCTCTCTCCTGGACTTTCACATAAACTCATGCTCATGCGCTCTTGGTCTCCTGGAGATTCTTCCGCGATGATTCTGCACTTCTGTCACTAAAACCAGCAGTTTGGTTTTTTTGTAGAGCATTCTGCTCCCCGCTGGGAGTCGTCTCCAGCACGGCCTGTGTTGCACTGCAGGTGTGGGTAAGGAGGTCAGCTTGTTGGAAGGAACCAAGAGGAGACATGAAAAGAGCCTTGCCGAAGAGGCCACAGGGAGCCAGGGAGATGCCGCTTGGCAGTGCTTGCTGCACAAGCGCGAGGACCGGAGTCTGATCCTCAGAACCCAGACAAAAAACACAGGTGTGGGGCTGTGTGCTATGATCCCGGCTGTGGGAGCACGTGTCTGCGGGAGGCAGCAGGAAGGGAGGCAGGAGACCCTTGAGCGATTCCCCTTCAAACTCACTGAGTTCATGACCTTTGGTGAGAGCTCTTTCTGCTCAGCTTGCTGGCTTTAGTGGAATTAAACTGTAAGTACCTTCCCCGCCTAAGATCTAACTCATCACCCAGGGATATGGGTGCTGCAGCTCCTTGGCTGCCCCTCTTGAAACCACCACCTTCTTGTCCTTCATTTTTATTAGTAAGATCACTCAAAAATGATTATGTCTCCAGAGGCTTTACAAGCATAATTTGTGGAATATGGAAGATGGGAGGGAGTTTAGACGTAATCCGAGTGCAAAATCTTTTTTTCTAGACTCGAGAATCAGAGGGAGGCTAGCCGACCTGAGGTAACACAGTGGACTCCAGTGCCCTTGTCCCCTGAAGCAGCACATTCCTGCTTCCTGTGGAGATGTGGCTGAGACATCCTGACACTGTTGAGGGGAGGTGGACCCAGGAGCCAAGCGCTTCCTGATGCTGTGTTCTCGGCTCTGGCTTTCAGAGTGCTTATGCCGCCTTCTGACATTTACTAGAGAGCACCAAGGGATCTGTGCTGGAGAGAGTTATAGGATTATGAAATGGCCAGAAAGCAAAAGGGCACTGTGGAAATGTGACAGAGAAGGGCTCCTCGGTGATCAATACTCCAAGCTGTGTTAATCTCTTCTTTTTGTATTTATGACCACTATAAAACTTAGGGCTGGGCCAGTGAGACCCTGGCTGAGGTGGGGGCAGCTGTGTGTGTGTAGGGGGGGGCACTGCAGAGTCCTTCCCTTGAGATCAGAGAATTGCTTAATCAGTTTTTTGCAGGCCCAGAAAACGTTTTGCTAAAGTTCATGGCAGGTCAGGGGTAAAGCTAGGACCTAAGCTGGGTCCTCTTCCTCTTTTCCCACACTTGGGTAACCCAGGTTCATTGCTGGAGAGGTAAGGTCATGTCTTGGGCTCAATTCCTTGAAGTCACTAGTCTTCTGATTTTGATGCCTGCAGAGGGCTGTCAGGGCATGGCCAGACATCAATAGCTTCCTGAGAAGCATCTGGTTCTCGTCTGGGCACAACTGTTGGCAGCTTGGTCCACTCGTATAGGTGATAGATATTTCAGTAGGCAGGCAAGGAACAATATGCAGAGAAAGAGCCCTCCCCCAATGGCGTGAATGGGACAAGGGTCCCCCATCCTCACCAGGACTGGGAGTTGCCAGGAGATGCAGACATACATCTAGTAGGTTTGTAGAATTCTGTGGGTAGACAACAGGCTATTGGGCACAGCAGGGGCTCAGGAGGGGTGGGGGGAGGGGCATGAGTGCAAGGAATAGAGACCCAGACCTTTTCCAAAAAGATGGCTATAACCTGTGCTTCACCAGGAGATGGGAGACCCCTGGTTACATCTCTGGTCCTCACTCTGGGATGGGCTCCAATGAGGCAGTGTTCATGTGATAGAGGGCAATAGGGGGTGGTGTTCCTACCCCAACATCTGTAAACTCCATTTCTGCCTACTCTCTTCCTGCTGACCCCCATACTGTTTTCTAATAGTCCTTCCACTGACCACATCACATGCCAGGGTAGAGTTATTCCTTGTGGCCTATTGTCTCTAGTCAGTGACCCCAAAGGTTCTCACCCACAAGGACAAGTAGGTCTTGGACACGTAGGTATAGGGGTGAGGTGATGTAATCATGACTGGGAGGACACTGTGGAGAGGTCAGGGCACATGCCTGCAGAGAAGACAGGAAGCTGAGCGGACATATTCTGGCTGATGCTCATGTCACATGAAACCATCCTGCAGACAGGAATGCATTGATCACTGGAATATATGCTGTCCTGGGAAGGGCATTTAGCAGTGCAGGCAAGGCTGTTATGTCAATTGTTGCAAGGAACTGCTTGTTGGTTCCCAGCCGTCCAGCTAGCTTAGACCCGAAATAACCACATGCATGCTGTATTAATTAAATCACTGCTTGGCCCATTAGTTCTAGCTTCTTATTGGCTAACTCTTACATCTGAATTTAACCCATTTCCATTCATCTGTGTATCGTCATATGGTAGTGGCTTACCAGCAAAGTTTTGGCATGTCTGACTCTGGCAGATCCATGGCATCTCCCTGACTCTGCCTTCTTTCTCCCAGCATTCAGCTCCATCTTCTCCACTTGCCTAAGTTCTGTCCTGCTATAGGTCCAAAGCAGTTCCTTTTATTCATTAACAAATAAAAGCAACACATAGACAGAAGGACCTCCCACACCAGTCTATTTGTGTTACCAGTCAGCTGGCTGGGTGACCTTTGCTCCCCCTTGGTTGGAAGCGAGGGACAGCAGCAGGTGGCACCTTTAATGTTACAGCTGTCCCGTAGCAAAGGAGTTCCAGGTCCCTTAGGCCTGCTGTAGCAGGTATTGTAGCTCTTGGAAGTCACAGTTCCATAGCTCTTGACAGGAGCTGGCCTTGCAGCTTGTATGTAGCCCTAGGTATTGCAGTGCTTCAGCTTCTGATAGCGGTCAGTGTTACAATTCCTGGATATCTCAGTCCCCCAGCCCCAAAGGCTCTTCCGGTACCCAGGGCCTGCAGCTTCTCTTCCCTGGATCTTAATGGTCTCCATCTTCTCTCGATTTCTGCCATCCTTCTTGTTCTGTCTCTGATCACTCCCTCAAGCTGTCCAGTGGCTTCCTCCCCAGCGAAAAGCACTGGCCACCTTGTCACATCTGCGTCTCAGCCCTCTGACTGCTCAGCCCACCGACCTCTGGTCAAGCAGGTGGCTGCTTTGCTACTGTTGCAGTTTGAGCTGAGTTGCTCATCCTCTGGTGTTGCTGCTGCCTTTGCCATCACTGATACTTTATTGCCCGATACCTCTTTTGTGTTACCAGCTCAGCCCATATTGTAACAGTGGGCAAGAAAAGATTACTCAGAGAAATTCTTTATTGGCTGAGCTGCAACACCAGGGTGGGAGCCCCAAAGGGTATCTTGCTGCTGAGTCACTGGAGTGGAACAATCAGAGATGGGGTGTTGCAGTACAGGTGACCTCACATGCAAGTGAAGGTTGGGGTTTGCACCAATGACAGCACTGTCTCCTTGGCACCCATCACTGCCATTCCTCTGCTAGTCCACCAGGGCTCCCACACTGGCCTAGGCAGAAGAGCTTTCAGAGTTGTCTAGAGTTCACCAAGGTTCATGATAGCAAAAAGTCCAGTATGAACCATCTGAGATAGCCCTGATAAGGCTTTGCCTTCAGAAGCCAGAGCAAACAGTTTCCCCAGTGTATGTGTGCGGTGTTAAAAATGGCCAGTGCCTG